>NW_024039672.1:0-227854 GCF_016077235.1 Cyprinodon tularosa | reverse complement strand
TGGAATGGATTGCCACTGCACATTAGACAGGCCACCTCTGTCTCATTTTAAAACTCTTCTTAAAACCCACCTCTTTTCTTTGGCTTTTGACACGATGTAGAGTGTTGATTTTATGTATACACATGTTGATTTTATGTATACACATGCATATTTTTATCATGTGCGGGCAGTGCTTTTATTTTATTTTATTTACTTTTATTTATTTTAGTTATTTTATCTTTTTGTGCAGCACTTTGGAAACCTGGGGTTTATTGAAATTGTGCTACATAAATAAAGTGGATTGGATTGTATTGAATAAAGTTTAACAAGCTAATAAACACAGTCTTTGTTATAGTAATGCCTCCAGAACCTCTGAAGATTATTTCACAAAGAAAAATTGTGCATACATTAAAGAAGGTAATAAACAACTGTGGACATCCCCTTCTGAAGATTTTTAAATAAAGTTTCTTCAGTAAGAGCTGAGCAAGACAGACCGATACAGAAGATCCTTCCCATCTACAGGTACCAAAAGAAAAGAAACCTATGATTAAGTGCAAAAGTTAAGTTCCCTGCATTTAACCCATCCCCTTGGGGAGCAGTGGGCTGCCATTGTGCGGCGCCCAGGGAGCAGTGTGGGGTTAAGGGTCTTGCTCATGGACCCAGGGTGGCAGTCTGGGGGAGTGGGGGATCGAGCTCCCAATCTCAGGATTGGGGATCAGGAAAGCCCTATGTCCTAACCACTAGGCCACCACTCCCCCCTTATATATAGATATATATTTATTTATTTGTTATTCAGCCTGTCAGGTTAGGTGCTGGTTAAGTCTTGCAACATTCTTAATTGTTTTACAGCTTAGAACAGAGGACCCAGTATTCAAGGCAAGACAGACACTGGAATTACTCAAAAAGCATTTATTTAAAACCGGACGGATTGGATTATCAGCGGCTAGGGCATCTAAGCCTGGAACCTCTGCAGGAGAGAAATACAGGTTAGTGACCATGATAATCTGAGGGAGGATGATTATCGATGTGAGTCACTGACCTGGTTTACAAGTTCAGTCCATGCCCAGAGTGTCCCAGATGCTGTACCCTGGAAAAGTCCCAAGCCAGGTCAGGCAAACGGATCAAAACAGGAACAGGTAGGCTCAGAGATCCGAGAGTCCAAAGACTGTCCAGGCAAACAGATCAGAACAGTGGTTAAGGGGCAAGTCAGGATCAGTTTATCAGAAAAACTAAGGAAATGCTATAAACACCCTCACCACAGAGATCGCATGGGAAAACAGGCAGGCTCAGTAGTAGAGAGCCAGAACAGGTCAGGAACAGAAAATCAGAAACACCAAGGAACCCTAAAAACACACTCACAACTGGCTAGAGAGAAAAAGAATAATCTGGCTCTGATGACTGGATACAAGCACCTTAAATAGAGGCAAGAGCACGTGGATCAGATGAGCAGTGATGAGAAACTAGGGAGAGTTAGACAGATTAAGGGAATGATTAATTAAGCCAGTCATCGGTAGCAATTTCATGACAATTTTATAGAGAGCTGTTTGCCTCAAGCCATGTTCCAAGCACTGTCGTTTATTTGTTTAAAATTATCCGCAGAAAGTACTTTGTTCACTTGAACAAATTAGACTTTTAATTAAACTGAAAATGAGGTGATTAAAATAAATAATTGCTGAATTTCAAGCTAACAAGAGATGCCATGTAAGACGTCTTGTATAGAAAAAAGAGAAACAAATCAATTAAATGATTTCTACCATCTATAACTACACATAATGTACACTAACTTTCTTTTGCAACTAGACAGAAGGAATGCTTAAAGTACAAAACAGAATGTTATCATTCACCAGTCTAAATTTGTCTTCCCAACTTGTTTGACAGGGTTTAGAGATTAAAAAAGAGAAAAAAAAGTCAAAATGTACAGCAAGGGTTTTTTATCTAATATAATTAACCTATTGGCTCATGAATGTGACATTTCTTCTTCATCTTCTAATACTACTATCAATTTGTATTTAGGACTATGTCTAGACTAATGTGTTTGATAATTTTGCCTCAATTCCCCAAAAGTCCCTCCTTTTTAAAATAACACCTGGTTCAATGCAATCAGTTTTATAGCAGTTAATGCCCCTCAGCCCCAAAATGTGTGCACACTTATTACACTCACACATATTGGCTTCATAAATTTATCAGACATTTCTAGACACAGCATGACATAAACACAAACTCACATGCAAACCATCCATTGTTCAGTTAAGCCTGTGGAATTGATGTTCCCCTTAGCTCACTTTTTGTTCACGCATTATGTCCAAGGTGAGCGCTTCTGAAATGTAGTGGATTCTAGAGAATAAACCAGGAATACGATTGAAAGGTGTATGTGTGAAAGGTACTCACACATACACTAAAGGACAATGCTGTGTGCGTAACTAGCGTAAAAAACCTGACTTAAGTGGTGCTGCCCAGCGCTGGGCTCTGGTGCTGCCTGGAACCGTTAAGCGAGCTGCCAAACGGTGACATGGAATTTGAACACAGAACCAGTTCTAAAAAGGAACCGGTTTTCGATTCCCATCCCTAGTCACGTAACTCCTCCTCCAATGCGCGGTGCCTGCGCCATCGTTGTTATTACTTGCCTCTGTTGGGTAGTCACAGCTTATGGCGACAGCGGGCCACTCTGCCTGCAAATCTCATAGTGATATGCGAGGAGAGTTCTCCACACAAAACATTCTGGGATACATCTTCCTCTTCTGAGGCCTTTCTTTTCTTCTCATACACTTCGTAGACACTTTTTCTCTTATGATCCTCGGCCATTTTTAAAGAACCACGGTGAGAAAGTTGAGCTTCACTGACTGTCTGAAACCGTAACATAACAGCATATATGCGGCTGTCCGCATGCGCAAAAACAGATACCTAACGGGGCAAGCACGTAAGACAGCCTTACGTAAACATATCACCAGTATGATTGGCAATTAGGACCAGTTATGTAGATGATCAACCCCGAAATTAAAGATTGTATACCATTAAATATGCCTACTATATGTGTATTTTCTGACAGTTTTTAACGTAGCAGTTAAAAATACCACTGTCTGCTTTGCTATTGGGGTTGTGTTTAAAGGGCTCAATCTGAAATCTATCTAATTCAAGATGAATTTTCCAACAATAACAAGTATGTGTATATATATATATATATATATATATATATATATATATATATATATATATATATATATATGTATATATATATATATATATATATATATATATATATATATATATATACACATGTATATATATATATATATATATATATATATATATATATATATATATATATATATATATATATATATATATATATATATACACATGTATATATATATATATATATATATATATATATATATATATATATATATATATATATATATATATATATATATATACATGTCTTCTGGATAAAGCACTCTGGATAAAGCAATTTCAATAAAATATAAACAAAATATAATTTCTTCAAATATTTAAACTAACCTGGCAATGTCAGCACAACAATACCGTAAGTCCTCTAATATTAGCTGTATATATGTATATATGACTGCATTCCATTAGCAGCCGGGTCTCTAATAATGGCCTGTCTGGCTGTCGGCAGAGGTAAATACTGGCCGGACTCTTATACAGGCTGGGGCTATAATTAGAACCAATGATGTTCCTGGGCAGTCCTCAGCAACTTGTGATAGTAACATACAAGTACCACAGGGGAGCAATGTTTGCTAATGAATCCAAGCCATTAGCGTGGGAAATCCCATCCTTAGCGCAGACAGTACCGCAGATAGGAGGTCGGCTTGTTTTGTTTTTGTGACCGAAATTGCGGAAAACAACTAGTGAAGTTTGACCAGCTAGAAAAGCAAGGTGCCTGAGAACGCTGGGACTCTTTTTCCACCTGGATCTCTGGTCTTTTTCGACGTCATGTCCCGCCGTTGTTGGACTACTCGCCCCCACTTCCTCATCGCCTCGGCCATATCTAGACCCACAGCGTATAGCACAGACCACGCTTCAATATTAAGCATAAATCAAAAATGTCTGCGTCAAGCTCACTGCGAAACACTGCTGCAGGAGTATAACCAGCCACATAAACGTTCTGATCTGAAAGACATATATGATTACCGGTAGGTCTGGTGGTAAACAGGCAGCGTTAAAATGACAGAATTTCGTTGGTCTTCGTTGTTCTGAATTTCCCTCTAAATATATGATAATGGTAGCCTACTTCCACTTAGCCTGCCTCAAACAAAATTTCGCTGTTATGGCAGAACAGTTTCTATTAATTTCCTTTAAAACTTTGTTTCCCAAGTCAGTTTGTCCAACATTCCATTCTTTTACTGTCTTTTTTTCTCTCGTATTGGCGTGCAGAAAAATTGCAGCTGCTGAAAGATGTCTGAATAATGTTCTGTATACCGTTTGGGCAACTGTAATTTTTCAATAAATGAACCTAGAATTTTATAGGTTCAAAGAGACACAAAATCTTGTTTTTATTCATTCCACTGGTAGTCTGCTTTGATCAAATAGAAATAGAGGCCTGCCTCTAATTCTGGCCTCCTTCCAATAATGGCCTGGACCAAGATGCACCTGAGTGAAATAAAGGCCCCGGCCTATGTTAGAGGATTTACGGTATATGTTTTCATGGTGTTTGCCAAATACTTTTTAATTTTAAACTATGTAGTATGGAGTCAGCGGGGGAGCTGGCTCCCTGGGAGTGCAGCAAGCACCCCAGTCCTTTGCTCCCCATCCCCGAAATCCTCCCTCTGCCTGCTCCATCACTCGGCCACACATGTAGGTTTTTGGGGAGGGGGTCGTTACTGGAGGGCCACACCTTCTGATGACGTCCCCCACACCAATTTTATTTTGCATTTTAGACACTTCCATCTACATCATTTTCACAACACACATCTATGTAGGGCATTTTCGGGGGGTGGGGGTCAGGGCCACCGGGGGGGGGGGGCTTATTTTATGGGCCTCACCACGGTCAGCCTCCTCCATCCCCTCTCGCATCTAGACATTGAGGGTTGAGGGTTGTCGAAGGGGGGGGGTGTGCTGGCACCGTCTATCTCCTGGAGGGGGGGTGGAGTGTGCCGGACACCCCCCTCTTGGTACTCCCAGTTTTAATTGCATCTGAGAGCAACACGCAACAACACCACATTCGAGCGGGCGCAGTGAGGATCGGGGTCTTCTCACACCCCTCTTCTCCGGCTGCCGCCTGGAGTCTGGGGCCTGGAGGAAGAGCGGGCCACCTGGTCCGTGGTTTTGGCTGGGGCTGGCTGCGGGGCCTAGGTGGCCTGCTGGTGGCGGGGCTGTCACCTCTGCTCTCCCCAAAGAAGGTTGGATGGAGGGGCATGAAGTGCCTGGTTGAAGGTTTTTTTTATTTTTATTTTTTTTCCTCTTTCTTTTCGGGGGGGGGGGGGGCGGTTCTGGTTGGGTGGCCGGCGCGGGATGGGTGGGCCCTGGTCCCGGGGGGGGGCTCTTGCTGGGGGTGGTCCGGTCCGTGTGCGGGGTGGGGGGCCGGGCTTGAAGCAGGAAAGAGATGGGTTGGTGTGGCGGTGTCGCCGCTCCCCTCCCCTCACATCCGGATTTTAGGTTCACTTATGGCAGTGGTTCTCAAACTTTTTCTGTCATTCCCCACTTTGGACAAGGGGGAATTTTCAAGCCCCACCTGTCCCCATCGCCCCAACACAATGCTAATGAAATACGCAACAATCTTAAAATGTTCCAATTTTATTGAACAAGTAGTATCTAAATACAAACTATCTACATCAAAAGACAGCAAGTTCAAAAATAAAGAAAATAAAAATGCAGCTGTGTCAAAATTTGTATCAAGCTCAAAGATAGAAAAATTTAAAGTTCCACTCTGCAATCTGTTAATAAAAGAAAAGAAGTGAAATCCATCTGGCAAGACAGGTCTATTTATCCCTGCATTAGTGGCTGCAATGAGCCTGTTTTGCATTGCACAGTTTCTCAAAACGGGGTTGCAGGCTTGATACTGCCACTCTCAAGTCATGCTCAATGTTCTGCTGAGATCTGTATTTTGTTTTCATTGAAGCAACAGCTGAAAAGCCCATCTCACAGAGACATGATGTGGCAAAGGGAAGAAGAATGCACACAGCTCTCTGCCCGATGAGTGGATACTCCCTCTCCACTCCAAACCAGAATTCACTAAGAGTCTGAGCATTAAACCTGAGCCTTAGGGTGGAGTCAGACGTCATTTCAATAAACTGGTCCTATTTATGTAAGATAAAATATTTCAAATTCAGTTATTTATGATCAACCTGCGCCGTCAATCCCGGCGCATGTGCGCTTTATTTGCAGTCTGGATGCACATGCTGTGTCTCTGAGAGGACTCCTGCAATAGCGGGGGAGAACGGGGTTGGGATGGGGGAGGCGCCCCACGGCAGCACCTGCCGCTGGAGGACAAGAAAAGGAACGATACGTGCTTTCACGTAAGAGTCTCCAAAAGGCGCTAGATTTGTCGCTTTTTTGAAAAAGAGTCGCTGGAGGGGTCTGAAATATAGCGACAAAGTCGCGGAGTTGGCAACACTGGGGCGCGAAAGTTTATTCCGTTACAAATAATATGCCGACGTCACGTCAATCATTATTTTGGCACTTCAGTTCCAGGTGAAACTTTTCTCATATCTAATGTTCTGCATGTAGGCTAGTAAGGATTACTTTGTGGGTTTGATTGGTCTAAAAAGCGGCAACATACAGCTATAAGGACAGTTTGCTCTCACACGTTCTACATTTATAGTCACACGACACACACACACACATACACACACACACACATCGGAACTTGGCGCGCCCCACCTGTCACGTCTCAATTCCCCACCAGTGGGTCGCGCCACACACTTTGAGAACCGCGGACTTATGGGGTCATCCGATAGTCCCAGGACTGACCACCGGTGTCACCGGGTTTTTGGTCCTGGTATTATTGGATGTGAGTGTTATGTGTGAATGTGTGTCCGCGTTGTTATTTTCTTTATTTATTATTATTTTATTCAAATTTTTTTTATTTTTTTTTTTTTCCTGTGGTACGAGTGGGGGCACTAGGGAGGGAAGGCATGATTGAGATGGTGTGTTTTTTTTTTTTTTTTTTTTTCCAGGTTGGGGTCTCAACCGCTAACCTGACAACAGCCAGATGCATGTCTCGCTCCGCCCAGCTCCACTCACATACATCTGGGAACCCGCTCATTGAAAGTGATTTCCCCAACCGAATTTATGGTCTGTCCAATCAGGACGCAGGGTGGGTGTGTCCTGGAGTGGAGAAGCGACAGTGAGATTCCAACAACAATGGCGGCTCGCATTGAGGAAGCAAGCGTTAGCATTGATGCTGCTATTTCTTCTGTGTTGTCCAATCTATCTGATATTGTTTAATTAAAAGAACATCAGAGAACGACTTTGAAGGCTTTTGTTGGTGGAAACGATGTTTTCGCCCTTCTCCCGACCGGATTTGGCAAGAGCTTGATCTACCAAACGGCTCCTCCTCTCACAGCGTCACGGGTTAGCTTCGGTGTGAGTGGTTGAAATAGCACGTCAATAAAGATGACAGACAAGTGGCTTATCCAATCATATGCAAGGAGTTTTGATAAGGCCCAGCCTTCAGTAAAGGCAATTCCTATGGCGGGTTCCCAGATGTATGTGAGCGGAGCTAGGCGGAGTGAGACATGCATCTGGCTGTTGTCAGGTTACTCAACCGCACCCTCTCCCAAATACATCTCAAGTCTCCGCTAAGTGCGGAGCCCATTCCCCCCGTCCTGCTCTCCCTCCGCTGGCTGGCGTCGGGGCTCACCGGTGCACTGGTGGAGCTGGGGGTGGATGCCCGGGGGACTGCTGGCTCATTCCTGGCGGCCTCTCCGCTGGCCCCGGCCGGCCGGGGCTTTGCTGGGGCTCCTATCTGGGGATCGGGTGCCCTTGGGGCCTCGGATCCCTGGGACCTGGGACTGGATCCGCTTCGGGGTGGGGCTGGGTGTTGTTCGGGGATTTTCGGGGTCGGTGCCGGTTTTTCCGCTCGCACTTCTCCTCTTGCCTATTTATTTTAATTGTAATTATTAATTAATTTGTTTATTTACCTATTTATTTATGTTTTTTTTTTTTTTTTTTTCTTCTTCTCTTCCTCGGTGGGGGGGAGCGGTTGCGGGCAGGTCGGTGTCGGTGCTCCTTTTTTTTTTTTTTTTTTTTTCTTTGGGGGGGTTTGGCACGTCTGTTTTCTCGGGGGGCGGGCGGGCCTGCTGGGTGGGGGTCCTGCTGGCGGCGCGCCGCTGGTGTGTGGGGGTCCGGGCGGCTCCAGCGGGGGTAGTGTTGGGGGGCCGGTCTGGGCGGGCTGGCTGCGCTGGCTGGGTATTCAGGTGGGTTTTCCCTCCTGGAGGCATGGCGGGGCTGCTCTGTTCCCGCTGATCGCGGCGGGTGGGGCTGCGGGGCGGGTGGGGGCCTGGAGTGGCTATGGCCGGCGCGTGGTGGGGGGCCGGGGCGGCGGAGCTACTCTGGCCGCGTGTCAGGGCCTGGTGCGGGCGGCGGGTGGGGGGGCGGCGGACGTGGCTGGGCTGCTTTGGCTTCGTCCGGTGGGGGGGCGGCGCGGTTCACTCCGCTCTGGCTTTGTGCTGCCCCTCGGGCTGCTGGGGGGGGTGGTTGCGCCGGCTGCGGTCTGCTCTTCTTGCGGATTTGCGCCGGGCGGCCTTTCTGCTCTCGGGCTGATTCTGTGCGCGGTGTGTTTCGTTGCGCGCTGTTGGCATCGGTCTCGGTGGGGTGGGGCTGCGCTTTTGGCCGGGGGGGCGTTTTGGGGGGGTCCCGCGGCGCTCGCGGCCGGTTCGCGGCGGATGCGCATGGGCCCCGGCCGGGGCCGCCTGAGTGTTTTCCTGGGTGGTGCGGTCGCGGTGGGTGTTGCGGCCAGTCGCCGGGGCTTGGTGCTGGGGGGCGGGGCGTGTTTCGGTGCTCTGTGGGGCTGGGGCGTTTCGGTCGGCGCCGTGGGGGGGCTGGTGTTCGGTGCCCGGCCCTACTTCGGGGTGGCCGGCTGCCGGCGGGGCCCGCAGACTCGTCCCCGCGGCTCCCCGGGGCGCCGGCATGGCGGTGGCTGGGGGGCTTCTTCGTGGCTGTCTCTCCTCCTGCCTTGGTGGGGTCTGGTTTCCGGGGCTGGCCCCGCCTTGGTGCCTTCGCTTCTGGGGTCCCCTTGGGCGCCTGGGGCTTTGGGTCTCCCGGCGCTGGACTCAGTGCTCTGGGGGGTGTGCCTCTCCGGCTCTCCACAACCACTATTGAACATTTTTTCTATGGTTAAAACTTTACATGCACAAGTTCACCCTCACAAACAACTACAGGTGCTAGGCTTCAGGTACTTAGAGATTCACTTCCAAACAGAAACCCCACATTCATATCTTCAGGTAACACAGAGTACATGTCAGACTTAATAATATTACTTTAGCGATAGTTTCAAGGTGTTTGCTTTATTGTATATCTCGTACCATGTTTTTTGGTTGTGCTGTTCTTTTTTCTTTTTTTTTTTTTCCATCTCATTACAGGCGTTGAAGCAGACTGAAAATGTTTTGTCATTGTCTCCTTCCTATCTCCTCTTTCTTTCATCTTTTGTCCTGTTTTTTTCTTTTTCTTTCTTCTTCTTCTGTTTTTCTGCTCTACTTACATTGCAGTGTCCATATGAACTGTAAAACTCCCTGCATAATTATAATAAAGCAATTTATATACATGAAACAAGTGGAGCAGTATGGCAATTGCGATACCGCTACACTTGTGAAAGTAAAATCTGTTGGGCTCCTTTTGGCATCAAGACAATTATTCTTATTGCCACCTTGCCAGACAGGACACTGTTAAAAAAAAAAATAAATAAATAAATAAAAAAAATAAACTATGTAGTATGTATCTGTAAAACCCTTGACCTGGAGTCTCAAACAATTAAAGGAATACTAAAATAAAATGTATGTATAAAAAATATATCTGCAATATCTCTTCCATCCACAGCAATAAAAATAAAATAAAAATCTTATCAGATTTATATTTCCCACACTGCAGATATCTTTAAATCTGTCCTTATATTACAGCCAAACCAATTTACTAATTAACAGATACAAATCTTTGCATAAATCCAACATTGCCCACCCCATATCTGACTCAATAACCATTAAAACAACTATTTTCATTAATTTCAGACAGAACTATTAACATACTTGGATTATATTAAACTGAACTTCCAATATTCATTACTGTTCGATGCCAAGTACCATTTCCTCTAATCACTGAGTGGCCAGCTTGTTTGATATCGCAATGAATCCTGGGATAACCAAGGATAGCGAGGATACGGTATTTTCACGACCATAGGGCGCACCGTACTAAAAGGTGCAGTCTCAGTTACATGTGCCGTTACTGTATTTAACACACACATAAGGCGCACCGGACTTTAGTTTTGGCCATGGTGGAGTTTAGAGTGTGACTGTTTGAGGTTGTGGACAGGTGTCTTTTATACTGATAACGGGTTCAAACAGGTGTCATTAATGAAGGTAACGAGTGGAGGACAGAGGAGCCTCTTACAGAAGAAGTTACAGGTCTGTGAGAGCCAGAAATCTTGCTTCTTTGTAACTGACCAAATACTTATTTTCCACCATATTTTGCAAATAAATTCTTTAAAAATCAGACAATGTGTTTTTCTGGATTTTTTTTTTCGCATTTTGTCTCTCATAGTTGAGGTATATCTCTGATGAAAATTACCGGCCTCTCTCATCTTTTTAAGTGGGAGAACTTGCACTATTGGTGGCTGACTAAATACTTTTTTGCCCCACTGTACAGGTACATGTCCTCTACTACGTTTAAATACCTCTACTGTGTATATAAAAATAGAGCGGGAGCAAAACTGAGTATGTTTGTGATCTATTCATGTATTTATTACAAAGTATTAATCAAACCTGGGAGCTGGCCGTGAGACAGACACATCGCTGATGACACAGAGCGCTGTGATCACTCCTTTGAAACAGATTATTGACGCATAAATTAACTTAAAATGCAGAAATCTGCCAGCAGAATATGACGCGTTTATTATCCTGGTGCCTGCAGTTTAGATTATTTAGATGAAAAACACCTACCAGCTGCCGCGGTGAACCGCGAGGAGGCGACCCTGCCAGAGGCTGTTGTTGAATGGGATTACTACTGAAAGCGCACCGCTGGTATGTAGGGGTCTGAGCGGCTCCGACAGAAATAATATTGGAAGGTGGTATTGTAATCTGGATGAACTGACTGCAATGATTAAGTTTTCAGGTGGACTTTCTCACTTAAAAACATATTAAAACTACTTTATTCCCACTGATCACAGCAAATATAGCTGCAAGGCAAAGAAAGGATAGAGTAGCTCCGCCCAACGCGTGTCAGACACACTTTTGCACCGCAAAGCTGCAGCAAAGCTGCTCCAGCCGGGCGTCAGAACTAACTGGTACAAGCAGCAAAAAAGGAAGCAGCAGACGCGTGAACGTAGCATTACTTTGAACGGTTCACACCGATGTCAAGCGGTTGAAGTTCCTTTGTCAGATAACAGGAAGCACGGCGTTCATTTGTTTCACTATGTTTTTCACATCGGCTATGAGATGGGCAAGCATTGAGTCACAGATAAACAGCGATGGTGATGCGTGGAAAAAACCACCTGGTCTCCTTACATACAACTTTCTCAGCCACTCTTTCATCATCTCCTAAATGAAGAGATGAGGAGTTCTGCATAAAGCACATACCTGTTCTTTTATACACAATCCACGCCAACACTTCCCCCTTTAACGTTCTCATGGTGGTCTCAACAATGTCCGCAGTAACAACACACATACGGCGCGCCGCACATTTTGAGGGAAAAAAAAAACGTTTATATGCGCCTTATGGTTGTGAAAATATAGTACACCGGATCCATTCTTCAAATTGGGCAAAAAGAAGGACGCATTTTAAGGCTGCATAATGAGGAATATGCAGAGCTAGGCGCCTTACTATGACGTAATCATCCTTCAAATTGCCTTCTGAGGACGCATCCCATAAATTCAAACAGAGTCTACAATTCCGGTCCTTAGCCCCCCCTGCCCTGCATGATTTAGGTGTTTCCCTTCTGCCACACACCTGGATTGAGTCTGAGGGTGATTAACAGGCTTCTACAGTACTTGACGACCATGCAATCATTTGGATCAGCTGTTCTGGACAAGAGGCAATCTAAAATATACAGAGCAGGACTGTCAATTGGAATTGATTACTAGGATGGCCGGGCTGCTCTGGTGAGCTTTTTTTATTTTTTAGTTAGTTCTTTCTGTTGTAGATTCGGTCTAATTTTGCTATCTCTTTTAGCCTCTTTTAACTGCTTACACGCACATGCTACAGCTTACATAATTTATGGTGCCCCACAGAAAAGTTAGCCTCGTGAGACCATCCTGATCTCGCAAGCTTTCAAAGTTTCACTCGCAGATCGGTCTGGCTCCTCTCCGTTAAAGAAAATTTGGAGCCGTTCACCAAATGAACGTCCAATCAGCGTTGGCTTTGAGGCGGGTTGAGGTGTGACGCAAGGAGAAGCGCGACAGTTCAGTCTAAAGAACATGGCCGCTTCAGCCGATGAAACTAGCGTTAGCATGGCTATCTAGCAAGTTTTATCGGAATTATACAGTATTTCTTCACTGAAAGAAGAGCAAAACACTGCTCTGGAGGCTTTTCTCAGAGGAAAAGATGTTTTTGCTCTTCTCCCGACTGGTTTCGGCTCCTCTTCTTCATCGCTCTGTTAGTATGTCATATGCTTCGTTGATCTGATTGGTTTATTTGGCCCGTCTATCACCAACATAGGCCAATCAGCTAACCAGTATTTTTGCCCCTTCCCAAAATTACTTCAACGGAAGGTTTCCAGATGGATATGCAGAGCAAATCCATCTGGCGGAGTCAGGTTACAGAAAAGTAGCACTGAAATATTGAAATACCTATCAATTTAAACTGTTGTATCTTTATTATTTGTGTACATTATTAATTTTGAAAGCTTTTTTTGGAAAAAAAAAATTCTTTATGGTTTTGTTCTACATTTTCCAAATTACTGTATATAGGCATGGAGGAGGACCTCGAAGCCTTCCTTCGATCAAGGCATGTTACAGAAGAAGACATAAATCAGATGAAAGCGGATAAGGTGATGAAACATTCAGATAAAGTTTATAGTAGTCTATAGTTTCTATAGTAGTTTACAGTGTCTAATTATAAGTCTAGATACTTTTGTACAAAAACTATGTTGGGTCGATGTGTTGTAATTTTAGTTAATATTACGAGTGTTGTCCTGAAAGAAAAATTATTTTCCACTGACCACTACTCCAGTCTCCAAATGTAATGAGTAAAAACTCTTGGTCCTCGAGGCTTGGTGTCCTGCAACTTTTAGATGCATCTCTACTTCAACACACCTGAGTCAAATAATGAGGTCATTAGCAGGACTCTGGAGAACCTGCCTGCACTTACAGGGGTGCTGACAGTCAGTCCACGAAGGGCTGGCATCCTGGACGTTTTAGTTCTCTCCCTGGTAGTACCAACAACCTTTTCAGCATGTCAGGGTTCTTCTTGGGGCTTCTAACGAGCCATCATTTTATTCAGGTGTGTTAAACCAGGGAGAGAACTAAAACATGCAGGATGCCGGCCCTCGAGGACAAACTTTGGGCACCACAGACTTAGGAAATGATTCAGCTATTTCAATGAAGTGTGTTGGACTAGGGAGACATCTAAGAGCTGCAGGACACCGGCCCTCGAGGACCAGGATTGCCCACCCCTGCGATATAGCATGATGCAAAACATTACACAATCATATATGATGTGATATAAAAAGAGTATTTACTTAAACATTTTACTGTATTAAGTTTAACATTACTTATTGTGATATGTTAATTTTCATGTGTAATTGCAAATTGACAGAGGCATCATTTTTGTCATTAAAGATGAAGAATTTGCCAGATATGTCCCTTCATATGGCGACTGCTTGGCTGTTATGTCATTTTGTCAGAGGGAAGCAAATTTTGACAAGGAAGGCATTTTAAATAGAATTTGACAAAAGATTGAGACAAGGCAGATGACAAGGAAGTATGTTGAAGTACCCCAGCAAAAAACTGTGAAAAATTCTGTCTTGATGGCAAGACCTAAAAACAATACAGTAAAATCCAAAGGCAGAATGGAAGTGGGATGGCTGCACATTCAACTCGGGGACTTTCATCAAGTTAGGCCAAAATGTGGTGGTGGAACCAGACATCTTGCACTTGAGAAAAACACAACTTTGTCAGAAGTCATGACCATTGCAAAAGAGTTGCTTTCTCCTGGTGGATTATCATCACAGTGATCCATTATGGACTTTACACTTAGCCTGTGCAACTTCAAAAGACAAACTGTACCTCTGGACAGTACTGCTGCAAAACTGTATGAACCATTTAAACTCATAATGTTACAGCTTTATCTCGGATTCATCCAAGGACCAAAAAGACCTCTTTGAACAGGTAATGTCTGTTTAAGAAAAACTGTTAAAATAGTGGAGCACAGGTGTCAAACTCCAGTCCTCAAGGGCAGGTATCCTGCAACTTTTAGATGTTCCTCTGCTGCATCACACCTGAGCAGAATAATTAGCTCATTAGCAAGGCTCAGGAGAACTGATCTACACAAGGAAGAAGTAATTAAGCAATTTAATTCCGGTGTTTAATTCTTGTGCCACATCTAAAAACTGCACATTAGTGGCCCTTGAGGATATATTTCGATGTAGTATTATTCGACATCACAATTTTCTGGATGTCTATATCTGATTTTTTTTTTTTCTTATAGCTGCACAATGTTGGAAAACCTACTCAGCACTCAACGTCTGCTGAGCCATTAACTTCAATGAAGTCTTTGCAAGGCTATACACCAGGAGAAGCAGGGCACTCAAGCCAGTACCTTATCACAGATGAAGAAGCATCGCTAAGTCCACAACACAAAGCTTTACCAGATGCAACTGAAGGTCATGATCCCGTGTATGTCATTGATGATGTGGAATCTTTACATCCTGCCTTACATTCAACACTTGATCCCTGAAACCAGGAAACGGAGTGTTTCTATGGAGTTTATAATATGTTAAACCCAGTGGTAATGCAAGAAAACGAAACAGTAATGGCTATCTTCAACAGCATTAACAGTATGACTGTATGAAACGGAGGATTCTGGATCAGTTCAAATAGGGTTAAGGTCAGAGATGGTGATGGTGAGCTTGCTTCTACTCTTCCAATGATAGACAGTTATCCTGATTGAAGCTGGAAATTTTTCAGAAGAGTTTTGTGTCAAGGTTTTATTTGCTTCTGTATATGATTTGTTTGCTTTAATAAAGAGAAGATTACACCTATGTAATGTCATGAAGTTCCTGAATTAGTTTCTAAGGTTTTTCATAATCTAACTCTTGGTTAGGTTATGAAGAATATATAACTAATATTTACTGTTATTTATGTGACGTTCCAGGCTCCACAAACAGCTGTATTACATATGATCCCTTCAAGTGAAAATGATGCATTACTGTCTTCTACTGTGGGTTTGGAACCCCCCCCCACCTGGCATAGGGTGGCAAATGCCACCCTAAATGACAGCTTGCCACCCCTGCTGCCACCCCAGTTGGCGGAAGGGGTGGAAAGGCTTATAAATTATGGATAATTTGAGAATTATGACCACTAATTACCAATGTCGGACTGCAGTGAATGCAGCACGAGATGACGCGAGAGCGACTGAGACTGATTTGTTTTGAAAACCGAATGGGGCAAAGCGAGGGAGCCAGGGGTCATGGGGAGAGGTGACATGGGATGAAACAGGTAAAAACTGATTAACTATCTATCAAGAAATTAAATCATAATGAAAGCACAATGTTGCTAGCATAGCTGCAATGCTGATTTTGAGATTATAAAAATCAGGTTGCAGAACGTTATTTCTCTGACTATGACATTAGTTAGGCCTGACGTTTAAGGCTCATAAAGACATATCTGTGGTCAACATGACAGAAAAGAGACTATCAAGTTTGGTTGTAATCAAATCAAAACGCAAAAAGGCATTGGATCTAAAATAGTTTGTGAAGCGTTTTGCTGAGCAACATGGAAATCGCTGCATTCAGCTGTTATAGTCATGTTAACTTTATGTTATGCCCTCTGGTGAGCCTTTACAGAGATGTTACATTTTGTTTTGGCACCTGAGAAAATCTGAGATTTCCTTTAAAGGAATAGTACACCCAAAACATGATTAGCCTTCATTTTCTACTCACCCCCATGCTGAACAACACCCTGGAGTACTTTTTTGATATCTCAAATGCATCTGGAGATCTGGGAGGCTTCTTGCTGTCTGCTGACATTCAAATAATGGAGGTCTATGGTGACCGAGACAGAAAGGTCCATAAAAGTCCACAAAAAACGTATCAATTTTCCTCCATACTGCTCGTCCAATGTATTCCAAGTGTCCTGAGTGGGTAGCATCCAGAATTTACTCGAAACGAAGTCATTTAGAATGTTTTTAGAGCATAAACAGTAGTGTATAGGATTTCCTGAAAGCGCGCACATGCGCGCTCTCGACGCTACGGAAGCCGGCAGACCAAACCAGCGCATTCAGCTCGGCAAAGAACTCATGCTCTTCCTCAACACTGAAGTCCTCAGACATTTTTCTTTTGTTGTTTCTTTCTTTGCACAGGTAAACAGCACATTTCTTCTTCTACGCTTGCATTATTGGCAGAGCAGACGCTGAATGCGCACTTTCATCTGGTTTGGTCTGCCGGCTTCTGTAGTGTCGTGAGCGCGCATGTGCGCGCTTTCAGGAAATCCTATACATTCTAAATGACTTCGTTTCGAGTAAATTCTGGATGCTACCCACTCAGGACACTTGGAATACATTGGACGAGCAGTATGGAGGAATATTGACACGTTTTTTGTGGACTTTTATGGACCTTTCTGTCTCGGTCACCATAGACCTCCATTATTTGAATGTCAGCAGACAGCAAGAAGCCTCCCAGATCTCCAGATGCATTTGAGATATAGAAAAAGGACTCCAGAGTGTTGTTCAGCATGGGGGTGAGTAGAAAATGAAGGCTAATCATGTTTTGGGTGTACTATTCCTTTAATAAAACCAAAAGTGTTAAAAGTAAAGTTATTAATGTGACATTGGTGTAAATCCTGCGTAATATGAAGCAGTGTTGTTGTTTCTTTTTTAGTATACATAGTATGAAACTTTTCAGAAATGACCTGTATGAACCTACTCACAAAATGTTTTGTACTTTTTCAGACTGGAAGCAAAATTTATTTTTATGTTGCTTCTTTTCAGATTTGTGGAGATTTTGATGTAACATACAGTACCTGCCTTTTGTTGATTTTTTGATACAGCAGCTCTATCTACAGCATATTTACACGCATGAAATGTCCCTTTCATGTTGCCTTAACTGCTGTATGTCAAGTTACTGAGGAACAAATGGGGTAAATGTGTGTTCAGAGTAAACAATACATGGATGTCTGGTACCTTGTTTGGGTGCCTTGACCCATTTATTTCTACTGTGTAGTAATACTCACTTTAGTACAGCTCAGTCTATTGATCTCTGATGGGTAACTTTTTCTTTCTATAATGTCTTCTTGTGCAAATGCTGCAAAGCTGCCTCTCTGACAGTCAATCTCACACATCTGCGACTCAGCACCTGTGTCTTACCTTAATACCTTTCCTGTGATAATGCCCCTCTAGAAGTAGTGTTATCATTCTTCTATCTCCTATTAAGTGAGATCACATTGTACAATGTACCCCATAAATATTTTTCTAGATCCACCGCATTTACGCAAAGGTACATTAGGAATGCAGATCAGCGCAAACTAGAGAAATTCTTGCCATTTTGCACAGGGTCCTCCGATTTATGCACAAAATAAATTAAGGTGACACTTAATGCTGAAACAGGTTTTGGGAGAAGACCTGTTGCACACACATGTGGAGCAATCATTGATGTGCCTTACACTTACAGTTCCTACCTGGAATTTAGTGAATAGTTTCACATTATCTTGGCAAGCAATTCCATGTTGATGGATATTATTTAAGCTTTAAAGGGTACTTGACATCTTTGTTAAAATAAACGCTATCCGTATTTTCATATACCATATTCATGATGCTGTGTGATTGTTAGTGGTATTCTACTTCCAATGCTTAAAAGCGGTGCAATTTCAAAAGGTTTGTTTTGACATGGAAAACCAAAGGGTAAACAATTTCCAATTTTGTATAATTTCCAGAAATGTAATAACTGCATGTTGTGATTAGATCAGTAGTTAGTTTTTACATTTGTTATAATCAAGTTGTGACACTTTTAATAGTCCAGGTGTTTACAGAAAAATGGTTGCAATACAACCAAATTCAGAGCTTGACTTATTCATCAAAATGAATTCATTCTTTACCCTTTTCTGCTGGTAAGCACAATGTTGACAACATAAGATGATAACACTGGGTAAAAAGATGTATTGCTTTTAAAATGTTCTGAAGCGATTCAATGCTTGCCATTACAGTGCAGTACAGTTTTACAGAAAGTTTATTTAGATGGTTGGATAATGCAATGAAGTAAAAAAAAAAAATAATACTTAAAATACAACAAAGCTCAGAGGGTTTCTAACATTTGCCAACTTCGATTTTCTGGTGACCTTCCTGTGTTTTTTTTTTTTTTTTTAGCTGTATTGGAGGGGCCAAAATGTATTAAGCTATTCTATGGAGTAATATTTGTAACATCTGTCCTGCAAAGTTTTTAATTTTTGTTACATGTTTGGATTTCCTGTGAATCTTCACAATAAATGTTTACAAAACGATGCAATTTGATTTCAGTGCTGTGTGTAAATTATGAACTGTATTTTCAGGACTTTCTTAGTAATTTGATTTAGCCACAGCTGTGAAATTTTACTGACTTCTGCATTTTGCAAAATACATCCAACACATCAGGACTTAAATGGAGAAATGTTGTCATAGGAACATTTATTTTTCTGCTTCAAATTTAATACAATAGAAAGGCAAAAAATAAACTGTCTGATATTCATGTTTAACAATTAGAATACATCTGATAAACAACCAGCTTACTTTATTTTCGAATCCTACTAACATAGCAGGTTCTTTCCAGTCAATACTTGCAGTAATCCTCTAATGGCATCTCTCAGTAACATGCATAGTTTCACAGAATCATATGGATCTGATAGTGTAATCAGTCCATACTCTGCCATTAAAACATTGCAAATGTCATACACACCTGAATCACATGGTATGGTCTGCTGAAAGGTGCATACATCTCTACACAGCTGAATATGTTCAACTTGAACAGGAGTGAGGAAGTCTATAGTACTGTAAAGTTCAGGTAGAGTATACAGTACATCACATTGGGCCTAACGCTGGGAATTTGCAGGTGTTTGGATGACCTGATGTGGTGTGTGTTCCACACAGATAAAACAGGAAAAAACGAGTACCGGTACACTTTTGTTAATCTCAGCTCGAAAAAAAAGGGTTAGGCATAATCATTGTCCTTAATAGTTAGTCCTTACTTGCTGTATTTTTTTTGTCAATGTAGCAATTAAGTATCAAAGAGAAAGAGTGGATAATGATTATTGGATTTTAAAAGGTTAATTTAATTGTAATTACAGTGATTTCAGTAATTTGATTTGATTTTGATTTATGGTCTAGGATCACCATCTCTCAATGAGATACGCTACCCTGTCCGCAAGGCTTTGTGCGGGACTTGTACCAGGAGAAGAGAGGTGAAATGTGCTGGTAAAAAAATTGAAATTTTCTTATAAACATTGCAAATAGAATAATATATTCTTAAATTCGTTGCTGCTTTTTTTAAGATTATTTTTATATCCAGTTTGTGTGTCCTGTTTTATTTCATAATTGCTCAATTATGTTTATTTATTTCATTTCAGACTTGCTGTTTAGAACTGTCATTCATAGTTAGTTATTAAAAAAAACTTTTTTCTTGGACGAATTAATTGTAAAAATGTCTGGTATCTTATAGTTTGAATTTTGATACAGTTAGAAACTTCATGCCTACTACGGATTGAAAAATAGTTCACTTTTAATTGTGGTTCAAAAAAATAATAGCCAATTAAATTGAATGTATCTTAATTATAATTGAGATTTCAATGCAGCTGTCAAAATTATCCCTTGTTGCAGTTATATTGTAAAATCTCATGGTTCCACCTGCTCTTTCGTGTTATGACATTAAGGTAAGAAAAGTAATCAGTGCATTTTCAGCACCACAGATGCGTGAACAGTGGCCACAAAAGAACAGCTGGAGAACTGCTTTATTTCATATAATTTACCACAGATAAACTTAGAGACATCTACTCCTCTACCTAGAAAAAGATCGCTTTCATTTATGGGTGTGCGCTTGTTGTGCATTGTTTCCGTTTTCAGTAGAAAGTTAAGGATGTGATAAAAGTATGCACGTAGGTGACAAAATTGAGCTTGCGCCTGACATTCAAGTTTTAGTCAAACAGAATGCTAGACAGTGAATGCCACCAATAACCATTGGCACTCTGCCCAGATGCCTTTCATACCTCCTTCCATACATCATATCTTATCCATCATATAAATATTGCATTTGATTCAATTAACTCACCTGTGTGAGTTCCATGCAGCAAAAATGTAGGATCCTTTCTCCAGAAATCCCCCATTAAAGAATCTGTTGTCTCTCATGTCCGCACAGAAGGACAGCCAGAACTAGATACACTCTGTATACGCAGAAAGCGCCACCAATATTCAGTCCTTTGATTTGCAGTGCTTGCGCCTTTGAGGTTACTTTCAAGAGGGTTGTTGGGCTGAGTGGGAATGAGGAACTCTGGATGTCTCTGACATAAACATTTTCTGTACCTAGATTCCTCTAACAAGTGTCGGACACCCTCCCAAATGCTTTACTGCATATATACACTATATTGCCAAAAGTATTTGCTCACCCATCCAAATTATTGGAATCAGGTGTTCCAATCACTTCCATGGCCACAGGTGTATAAATTCAAGCACCTAGGCATGCAGACTGTTTTTACAAACATTTGTGAAAGAATGGGTCGCTCTCAGGAGCTCAGTGAATTCCAGCGTGGAACTGTGATAGGATGCCACCTGTGCAACAAATCCAGTCGTGAAATTTCCTCGCTCCTAAATATTCCACAGTCAACTGTCAGCTGTATTATTAGAAAATGGAAGTGTTTGGGAACGACAGCAACTCAGCCACGAAGTGGTAGGCCACGTAAACTGACGGAGCGGGGTCAGCGGATGCTGAAGCGCATAGTGCGAAGAGGTCGCCAACTTTCTGCAGAGTCAATCACTACAGACCTCCAAACTTCATGTGGCCTTCAGATTAGCTCAAGAACAGTGCGCAGAGAGCTTCATGGAATGGGTTTCCATGGTCGAGCAGCTGCATCCAAGCCATACATCACCAAGTGCAATGCAAAGCGTCGGATGCGGTGGTGTAAAGCACGCCGCCACTGGACTCTAGAGCAGTGGAGACGCGTTCTCTGGAGTGACGAATCGCGCTTCTCCATCTGGCAATCTGATGGACGGGTCTGGGTTTGGCGGTTGCCAGGAGAACGGTACTTGTCTGACTGCATTGTGCCAAGTGTAAAGTTTGGTGGAGGGGGGATTATGGTGTGGGGTTGTTTTTCAGGAGCTGGGCTTGGCCCCTTAGTTCCAGTGAAAGGAACTCTGAATGCTTCAGCATACCAAGACATTTTGGACAATTCCATGCTCCCAACTTTGTGGGAACAGTTTGGAGCTGGCCCCTTCCTCTTCCAACATGACTGTGCACCAGTGCACAAAGCAAGGTCCATAAAGACATGGATGACAGAGTCTGGTGTGGATGAACTTGACTGGCCTGCACAGAGTCCTGACCTCAACCCGATAGAACACCTTTGGGATGAATTAGAGCGGAGACTGAGAGCCAGGCCTTCTCGTCCAACATCAGTGTGCGACCTCACAAATGCGCTTCTGGAAGAATGGTCAAAAATTCCCATAAACACACTCCTAAACCTTGTGGACAGCCTTCCCAGAAGAGTTGAAGCTGTTCTAGCTGCAAAGGGTGGACCGACGTCATATTGAACCCTATGGATTAGGAACGGGATGTCACTTAAGCTCATATGTGAGTCAAGGCAGGTGAGCAAATACTTTTGGCAATATAGTGTATATATATATATATATATATATATATATATATATATATATATATATATATATATATATATATATATATATATATATATATATATATATTCAACAATTAGGCAAACAAATCAGTGTCCAACAGGTTTCCTCTTCATGTTTGCAAGCAATCTTAAGGTTCACCCACTTGAGAGAGAGAGACGAGAGAAAAAGGTGCACAACATCCAAACAATGCAAATAATAATAATAATAACACTAATTATGAGTATTATCAGATTTGTTAAACATTATAATCAGTGGATATTCACTTTCAGAACTGGATTTAATTCAAGGGGATAGTGATCACAAACCTTGTAATTATTGGGAAAAAAGAACAATCAGAAGTAGGGATGGGAATTGAAATCGGAACCGGTTCCATGTGTTGCAATTCCATGGCACCGTTTGGCATCTCGCTTAACGATTTTCTTAATGGTTCAAGGCAGCACCAGGACTTGTGTCACGTTTCGTAGGCAAGTTTCAGTAAGCAAGTACGACGTGACCAGGCGTAAGTCTAGAAAAGCAAAACCAAAAAAAAGGCGTCTGTTGCTGCCACTTTTTCATTTATGCCTGTTTTGTGTGTATTTCATTGCTGTTGTGGATATGCGCCACCAGGGGGCGCATGGAGGGGCTTTGTATGCAGATTAGAGATTAGTTTTCTAAGAAGAAGCGATTTTCAGAGAGAGCTGATGCATGTGTCGGTCACAGGTCGGTCACAAAGTTTAAGTAAAGCAAGAAAGAAGAAAACCAAGAATAATTCCACTCTATTCTGGTACTCAGCCAACGAGGTATTAAGTCTGTTTATTTGTGGCAGTCGTCATATTTGTTAATTGTCTTTATTTTTTGTAAGCTAATTATTGTATTGTTTGTGCCTTTTAGTTTTCACGGTGTGGTTTATGAGTCTGAACAAGCAAGATTCAATAAATCCATCGGTAGAGAAAGCCACTTGTGCCTGTCGTACCTGGGGGAATTACAGCGTCCCAATGGGTAAAGCGATTGAAAGTTTGGCTTTATTTTAAGGAAGAGAAAGATGGCAACAAAGCGCTTTGCAATCATTGCAAAGTGGCAATTACATCTGCGGGAGGAAATACATCCAACATGCAGAAACACCTGCGCACACAACATGGCATACATTAGAACGGATGCCATGTTTTTGATGCTTCCGGACAGAAGCTAAAGTTACGACCAGCAAGGAAGGCAACTCCGGTGGTAAGTAGCTTTTTTTATATCACCGGCTGTGCTTAATGTGGTTCTGAGTAAATCGTATGTCATTTCTGGAAATAAACCAATTTCCTACCTCTCTTTGTAGTTATTAAACATGCTACGAAGTTGCTCCGTATCAGGGAGCGAGAGAAAGGTGACGCTTGTTTATTTAATTTAGGGGAAGATGAGTTTATCTCCCGAAAGTGTACAGTAATGCTTTTTCATTAAACAGATGTCTTCTCCATAAGATTTAGATGACTGTGACGAGATGGGTAGCCTGGCTGGCTCAGAGGCTGTGATCTCCTGTTCACTGCCTTCTGTTTTTGCCGAGGCAGGTAGAAATAGAATGTCCAAGACGAAGGTAGACGAATGTCACCGTTCACTTATCAAGTTCATTGTTTCACAAAATCGATAAGAGAATCGATAAGGAATAGAATCGTTTCACAGAAGCGATAAGGGAATCAGACTTGTAAAAATCTTATCAATTCCCAACCCTATTCAGAAGCATACTATTAACACTTCCTCTCTCTCGTAAGACCATGTACAAGGTAATACTGTTTAATAAGCAGCAAGTAAAGGGGCTGAGAGTGAGCCTTAAACTCTCTGAAATCCATCTCACATGAAATTATTTAACCCTTTTACATTATCACAATTATGTGATCAATATTTTCTATCACAATAATCAATATTAAAATAGAATCAAATTTAACATCTGCTAGGTCAGATAATTTGTATTTATCAGGGAGAGCAAAGGGAATTCAAATAGATTCTGTCCAAACAGGAGAACCCTGAGGCATAGCAATTAAATGTTTTTGCAAATGAGATTTGGACATAAGTTGAAGTTGGCTAATCAGTTTAAGAAGATATCTTTATAAGGGAAAGTAAGAACACCAGGGCACATCCTTGTTTTAATTTCAAAAGCAGGAATTCTTGATATTTTCCTTCCCGAAGTTCACCTTTAGTCCAAACAATTGTTATTCAACAGGTTGCTTCGGTTATCAGGGTGAGTTGAAAAAACAAGGGATGTGGATTTTGTGGGAATATTGCATAAACCACTTCCCACCCTGCAGGATTCAAATCCAAATTATCAAAGGTCATGAATTGGAGAAGGTAGGTTCTTTTTTCAGATATTTCTGTCTGACATCTGGAGTGTCCTGAGAAATCTGCTCGTTTGTGGTTTGTTTGTGGTGTGTTTATATCTATGATTTTAATTTTAATCATCATGTGCAATGTCTCTTAGGTTTTGATTTCAGACCATAAAGATCCATTTTACTTTGTCTCCTAGAAAAGATTATACTAAACACTTCACTTTTAATTATGAAGCAAGTTAAAATTCCAAAGCAAAGCTTGCATGACATGCAGAAATTCAGATACTCCCTTCAACTGATTATGTAATCAGCAAGCAGCAGTTAAACATAGTCACATCTGAATAAAGCCAAACTGGCTTAATTGAAACATGAGCAATAATCAGAATGGATTTATTTAAACCTTGTACACTTTCAGTATATTATGTGCCTAGTATCATGCTGAAAGTACTCTGGTGATAGGCACATCAGACTGCCTCAATCATTCAGTATGACTCCCTTAGGTCTTACTTTTTTTGTTAAGCTCAGTTATTTATTAGTATTAACTGTATGTCTTGATATCAACTATTCTCTCTAGCACTTTTTTATTACAATTTACACCACTTTTCCTTAAACTAATGTTCAGGTAATAAGTATTGTGAAAGGAAAAGTCTTTAATGACTGAATGATAATTATTATCCAGGCCCTCAACTATTTGTTCGATTTTATTACTAAAACATCACTTTCAAGAACTGAAATTGACATAAATTCATCAACTGTAAGTCATCAGAGGGATACTAAAATCACTAAAAATTAACATTAATGGACTCTTTTATGTTTAATGTTTAGAGGTCTTAATTACATAGATACTGGTTTAGACGAAAAAAATGCATTTACTTCTTGAACATACATTAAGGAGCTTTTTGTTATTTGAAGAGCAAAGACAATCTTTTTCATTCTAAATTATTTTTGAATATACAAATAGAAAAAAACAATGTAATATTTTCTATGGTCATGAGCTTTGGGTCATGACCGACAGAATAAGTTCCCGGATACAAGCGGCTGAAATAAAGTTTTTTCCGTAGTGTGTCTGGGCTCTCCTTTATGCTGCGTTCACACCGGGGGCAGCTGGCGCGACAGAAGCAGCGAGTTTACATGCAAAGTCAATGGTTGACGCGCGTCAAGGCGCAGCAAAAGGTCCCGCGGCGCGTTTCGAGCAGCAAGCGCAGCGCGTCTGAGCAGCTGAAGCAGCGCGTCGGGCGCGTTTTGGCATCTGACGCGCGTGACGCGCCGCAAACGCGCTGCTGCTCGAGATGGAAAAATTGAATTTTTGCTGCTCGACGCGCCGCGTCAACCAATCAGAGAAGCTGATCTGGGAGCTGGCTGGGAGAGAGACACAGCGCTGATGACACAGACTGCTCTGATCACTCCTCTTAAACAGTTTATTAAAGCATAATTAACTTAAAATATATACATCTGCTGGCAGAATATGTTCGCTTTTATTATTCTGGTGCCTGCAGATCGGATTATTTAGATAAAAAACACCTACCAGCCACCGCGGTAAACCGCGAGGAGGCGAGCCGGCCAGAGGCTGCTGATGAATGGATTCCTTCTGTCGACGCACCGTCGGTATGTGGGGGTCTGAGCGGCTCCGACAGAAATAACATTGGGAGGCAGGATTGTAATCTGGATGAACTGACTCCACTGATGAAGTTTTCAGGTGTATATTCTCACTTAAAAACATATTAAAACTACTTTAATCCCACTGATCACAGCAAATATAGCTGCAAGGCAGAGAAAGGATAGTGAAGCTCCGCCCAACGCGCGTCAGACACACTTTTGGACCGCGCAGCGAGAGCAGCAAAGCTGCTTCAGACGCGCGTCAGAATTCACTGGTACAAGCAGCAAAAATGAAGCAGCAGACGCAATTTTGCTGCTTTTGCTGCCCCCGGTGTGAACGCAGCATTAGAGATATGGTGAGGAGCTCAGTCATCCAGGGAGGACTCAGAGTAGAGCCGCTGCTCCTCCACATCGAGAGGAGCCAGTTGAGGTGGCTCAGGCATCTGATTAGGATGCCTCCTTTACGTCTCCCTGGTGAGGTGTTGCAGGCCCATCCCACCGGGAGGAGGCCCAGGGGGAGACACAGGACACGCTGGAGGGACTATGTTTCGCTGATGGTCTGGGAGCGCCTTAGGATTCCCCCCGGAGGAGCTAGCCCAAGTGGCTGGGGAGAGGGACATCTGGACCTCCTTACTGAAGCTGCTACCCCTGCGACCCACCCTGGATAAGTGGAAGAAGATGGATGGATGTAATATTTTACCTAAAGTAACAGCAAAGACATTTAGTTGCCTACCTATTTATTTTAGATCAGTAAAATAAATATTAGCTTTATAAATATTAGCGTCACAATTAGCAAAAGCTAAGTCTAAGATCCTTTGAGAACAGTAATATATCATATGTTTTTCATTACCCAATATTTTTTTTAATTGTGCACAAACCAAAGAACATAGTTGGTTGCCTCTTCACAACTGTGAGCAGGAATCACACAGAATAATTTTTCCTACATGAGTGACATTAAAACAATTATTTGATCATAAAAAGGTGTACTTAACATTTACATTTTCACTAAATGTTATTTATTTATAGTCAGAAATCTGTCAGCATCTGATTTAAAGCTACAGTGTGTAATAATTACAGGGATATACAGTCAGAAATGTAATATATTATACATAACTATGTTATTTATCATCATCTACGAGCTCGGCCTCTTAACCTTAATATTTGCGTTGCCTTAGAATTCGTTATTTATAATTACATAGGAGCGGGTCTCGCAGCCATGGAGGCAGACATCTTTGCGCTACGGCAGCGCAGAGCCAACAAACTAGCGATAGCGAGATCGCCCATTACGCTCGAAAGTAACTACGGCAAGTTGAAAAAAAATGAACTGAGACGGTACTGAACACACAGACTAATCAAATACTATCTGTAAAATTATCTATGTAAACAAACCTCATCACTTGAGAAGGTAGGTGATGTGGACGTCGTGGAAGACATTTTGTCCCGTAACGCTCGCCGTACTGTTGGGGGGGAGAAGCGGTGGGAGGGAGATGTTCATGTTGCTGCGGTCTGCAGTCTGGATGTTAGATGTCGCTGAAAATTACACACTGTAGCTTTAATAGTGAAGTAAGTTCAAGCTCTTATAATGGAGTCTGGATTCAAAGGTGAGTCTTGGTATCCTGTATCCATGTTTTAAAAATATACTGTGAAGAGTTTCAGAGTCCCCTGACTTGAAAAGGCATTGCCTACAAACTATTTAACATTTGATGAATACAACTCTGTCTTCCAGTATCATTTTAACATTTATTTACTAAATATGTGTACATGCACACCTTTTTTATCAACAGGTGGCTACTAGGGGTGGAACGGTTCACAAAATCCACGGTTTGGTTCGGTTCACGGTTTCATGGTCACGGTTTTCGGTTCGGTTCCGTATATGTTGATTGTTAGCCTGACATGTTGGTCGTGTTGCTGTTAGCATAAACAAAACGTGTTGCACAATGCTTACACATTGTTTTTATCCACAACTTTCTTTGCGCCGTCATCTTAGGTCACTCTAAATGCTAAGTGGTCCCATACAGCAGACCTATAAAGTGCTGCTGGCGTGTCTTCCAACTCCTGTTCTTTCCCATTCGCTGTACGCACACAAAACTCCACAACAACTGATTTTTTTCTGCTACATCCGGCTACGCTGTTTAGCTTCTTCTTCTTGTTTACTACTGGTGATTGGCTTTGGTCGCAGTACCGCCACCTTCTGCTCTGGATTGTACACGCTTCGCCTATGAGAAAAAGGAGCCGCGCATGAACCGAACGCAACACACGCGAACCGAACCGAGACAGTAGAACCGAACGGTTCGGACGGTTTTCATAAACCGTTCCATCCCTAGTGGCTACTGAAGTAACTAACCCTTTTTATAAGTCTCAGTACCTGTATCCTGCTCTCACAAGCTGGTATGTATGAGAGATGACAGAAAGAAAAGAGAGGGGTCAGCATTACGCAGCCATTAAATTACACATTCTACCTCAGTGTTCAATAAATTCACCCACTGGCACATGTGCACATTTTCACATTTCCTCACATAACCACAGATGGGGTTTTGTCTTCTTTGCTATTACTTTGAGAATTAATTTGTGTCATTTGTGTATGTGTGTGTGTTTGAATTTCAACATTTGTATGTATACATATACAAATAGGCCTGCGTAAATCTCCATATATTCTGCATCAGCACATTATATCAGGGGCCAGCAAGGACTTTTGGGAATGCAGGCACAAGCATATTTTATTTGGATTTTGTTTAAAACATTGATAGAGGACAACTGTTTCCATGTGTGCATGTGTGTGTGGAGGGATTGGGGTGTAGGGTTGTTAAGGTTGTGAGTTAGTGATGTGAGACAGAAACTAAAGGTGCAGGGGAAAAAGTGGTTGAATATCTACAGTACAAAAGCATTTAGAAATGCAGAGGGGAAGTATAGATAAGAGAGATGGTGAGTTTAACATTCAAATAGAGAATGGAGAGAAAGAAGAAAGGAGATTAACAAAGGTGAGGCGGTGCATGTGAAATATCGTACAGAATTGGAATTTATCAGCAAAGTAGAGGGGGATGAAAGCAGGAAGACAGTAAAACAGCGTTGGGAGCAAGAGATGGTGGAGGAAAAGAGAGGGGAGGGGTAAGAGGGAGGGCTTGATTGATGGGCTGTAGACAGGGCCTGCCGTTCTCTAGAGCAGAACCACTTCAGCACTGGACGCATGCCAGGCACTGCAGCCCTGAAGAACCCCAGTCACGTGTTTAAGGTTGTGTGAATGCATGTGTGTAAAATTCTGCAGCATGGTATTAGGGTATATTGTGTGTATGTCTATATGTAAAGCAATGTTTAGCACCCCTTTTTGTGAAGTAACAAAAGGTGACAAATTCACCTTTGTGGTGAATGTGCACATGTACAGATTGTGGATCTTTTTTTGAAAGAAGCACATCCATCTTTTTCCAATTATACACAGAAGTTGCTTATATAGCTATTAGAAATTACTGTGTCAAAGGTAAACCAGAACACTGTATATAGCTGTTTCTCTAGTGACTTGAAATCCATCCATCGCAAAAGGAAAGAAAAGTATTCTGCCTCTATTTCATCCATGAGCTGTTGTTGCAAGTTCTGATTAGAGACACCCTCAATCTCACATTAAATCTTCTTGGAAGCTATGACAGACATTGTCAGCTGCAATCTAAGATGAGTTTTGTCCATTGAGACAAGGGGTTTAGGAGGTGGTGCTGCTGGCACCAATTTAAAAAGTCCTTTCTCCATAGTCTGTGCTCCAAGTCATCTTCACCTGTGTCTTCACATACCAGACCGCCTGAGGTACTCCACTATCCATTGGGAGAGATGGTGTTGAACTCCTGACAGATTCCTCTTGTCACTTACAGCTCCACACAGGTTGGTATTAAAAGCATTAGACATATCAAAGAACAACATTAATTACAGTGTTTCCCAACTTTTCAAGGTGGGTCAGAGCTTGGTGGTATTATCAACAGCAGTGTTGTTTACATCAACGATAACGATGACAAATGCTTTTTTTCATGATGATAATGAAAAGTAATGCATGGGAGTTTTCATAGACAAGACTAAATAAAAACTTTAGCGGGAGGTCTGTCACACATTTAAAATACATAATTGTGCTGTAATCTGTTAATCAGTATCAGCCATGCTGCTGCATCCTGTTTAGTCATGCCGCCCACCTGGCGTGCATCAGTGCGGATTCTGCTTAACTCTGACAAACTCAGCTCTTCCGGCTGTGCTAGTGCAGAAATGCCTCTTTGCGCACGCTTAGCTCAGAGTCTGCACTTGTGCTCCACATTGATGGTTCTTTCTCAGCAGTATGGCTCTTCCTGCCATTGCTACTATATGTGGCTCATCATCTTTTAAGATTGTATTTCTTTCAGCTCACAAGAGGTGATGCTAAACGTTTTTTCATTTTCCAACAAAAGGAATTCCTAAATTATATCCAAAGGAAATATTTAATTGCATACTGTTCATTTTTGGATAAAGACCCCTAATAAATCTCCCTCATACAGTAGTTCTTGTGGCCATCTATTTGAATATTTCAACATTTTAGTTAACGTATTCTTGAAATGTTGTTACTGATCTCAATGGCATTACAAGGCAATTATGTTGGTTCTCTGTTTATTTTTTTATATCAAACCCCTATGAATTTAAATCTACTGTGACACCTGAGAATCCATAGAAATAGATTGCCTTAGTAGAAAGATTACATTTAAACTGCCAATGTAGAAAGATAACATTTTGGTTCTTTGCTTTTGGAGCAACAAAGATTTTATTGCTCTGCGTTTAATGCATGATTCATAGTAGATGAGGACGTGTTTGCTTTGGGATGGAAACCTTGTATGTCTAAAACCATTCCTTTATTGTAAACATGGTAAGTTTTTTTGTCTGCTATTTTAATTAGTATGATGTGTTGAACTAGATCTGCTATTTTCACTACCTTTTTGAGACAATTGTTTTATAATGTAGGCCATTAATTCAGTGAGTGTGAGTTTCAATCAATTAAAACTGACTAAAACTATTATATGTAGTAATCACTAAAATGTGACTAAAACTAATAATAGTTCAAAAATGAAATTGCTGGAAGCCCGTGCAAAAACACCAGAGGTCGATGCCAACAGCTGGAAGTCAGTCCCAACAGAAATGTAATGAAGTAATATTAAGTCTATTATGACATAAGAAGTTGTTCATGCATTATAACTCATATTAAAATTTAACAGACCTGCTGCACTTATCCTGTGCCTGACTCTTCCAGTGCATGGTTTTTAGAAATGTGCACACATTTCTGTCATCTGTCACAAATTGACTCTGTCATTGACTCTACAATGGAGTGGAGATGTTCACTATGCAGTAAAGAAACAGATCAAGTAGTTGTTATCAAAGTAACTAGAAATGCTTCTGTTTTGCAAATTAAAGGAGAATGCAAGCAATGAATTTGATTCAGTCACTTATACTATTCATTTGTAAAGGCATGGGCATTTTGTAGGAAATGGGGGAATTGTACTAGGTTGGTTTAAATCTCATTTATCTGACAGATATCAGTTTGTTTATGTTAATGGTAAATCTTTCTCATGCTCCATGGTTACCTGTGGAGTACCACAATAAATAAACAATATATAACGTTGAAGAAATAAATAGGGTTAAAAAAAATACAAAAGAAGAATTAAACAGACAAAAATATTATCACATGCACATAAATAAATACTTAAAAAAATATGCAATAAATAAATAAAGTTGAAGATTATAATGGACAATAAATAAATAAGGTAATTATTACAAAGCCTTATAAATGAGCAAGCTCTGTCTTATATCAGAGATCAGACTGTACCTTATATTTACTAGTGGTTCCTACAATTTTCAAAAGTAGAATGGGAGTTAGCCTTATTAGTTATCAGCCTTCTATCCTGTGGAACCAACCGCCTGTTTTAATCAATGAGGCAAAACTGGTTATCCAGTTTTCTTTATAGTTATGCTGCCATGAGCTTAGATTGCTCAAGGAAATATTAAGGTTTTATATGTGAGAAGGAGGATTATATTCTGAAGGAGGATTCTAATCTGGATTTAACAGGAAGCCAATGAAGATAAGCTAGGATAGGAGAGTTATGATCTCTCTTTTTAATTTTCATCAGAACTCTGGCTGCAGCATTTTGGATCAGCTGAAGGCTTTTAACTACAGTTTGTGGACTTCCTGATAGTAAAGTATTACAAGAGTCCACCTTAAAGTAACAAATGCATGGACTAGTTTCTCAGCATCACCCCAGGACAGGATATTTCTAATATTTGCTATAGTCCGGCAGATGAAAGAAGGGAATTCTAGAGACCTCTTTCAAATTGGATTTAAATGACAGGTCCTGATAAAAAATAACACCAAGATTTTTTACTTTATTATCTGAGATCAATTTAATCCCATCCAATGAAGTGACTGACTAATCAGTTTATTTTTCAAAGACTCTGGTCCAAAGAATATAACTTCTGTTTTGTCTGCTTTCAGGAGCAGGAAATTAAGAATCATCCAGGTTTGTATGTCTTCAAGACATGCCTGTAATCTATGTAATGTGTTAGCTTCATCTGGATTTATAGACGACATAGATATAGCTGAGTATCATCAGCATTACAATGTAAGTTAATCCCATGCTGTCTAATAATTCTACCAATTCGGAGCATACATATAGTAAAGACAACTGGTCCTAGCACTGATCCATGTGCTACTCCGCAGGAAACCCTTGAGCATGAGGAAGATTTATCATTAACGTGAACAAACTGAAATTGTTCAGATAGATACGATTTAAACCAGTTTAGTGCTGTTCCTTTAATTCCTACAAAATATTAAAGTCTTTATAAAATAATATTTTGATCAACTGTGTCAAATGCAGCACTGAGATCTAACAGGACAAGTACAGATACAAATCCATTATGTGAGGCCATGAGAATATCATAAGTGACTTTCAACAGTGCTGTTTTGGTGCTATAATGAGCTCTAAAGCCAGATTAAAACTAACTGAAAGTTTATTATGGTGTAAGTGGTCACACAATTGTTTGGCAACTACTTTCTCAAGAATTTTAGATATGAAAGGAAGATTGGACATGAAGTTTTCCAAAAGATGTTCACCTCTTATCCAAGAGGCTTCTTCAGTCTTTCCATAACATGAGAAACTGTTTTTTTTCCAACAAAAAAAAACACAAAATTATATAGAATACAGTGGGGGGAATAAGTATTTGACCCCTTGCTGATTTTGCAGGTTTGCCCACTTGCATGCAAGAATCTACAATTTAATCATATGTACATTCTAACAGTGAGAGACAGAATCCTAAAGAAAATTCCAGAAATTTACATCATATGAATTTATAAAAATTGATAACCATCTGATGAGAAAAACAAGTATATGACCCCCTACCAAACAGCAAGTATTCTGGCTCCTACAATCCAGTTAGTCTTTCTTTAAGACACAGCCCCAATCCCAACCAATTATCTACATCAAATATACCTGCCTCACCTCGTTACCTGTATAAAAGACACCTGTCAACACCCAAACAACCAGCAGCCAACATCACCACCATGGGCTGATTGCAGCCATGGTGGTGATGTTGCAGATTGTTGATCTGCAAAAGGCTGGGATGGGCTACTATCGGAAAGCAACTTGGAGAGAAAAGATCAACTGTCGGTGCAGTTATCACGAAATGGAAGAAGCACCACACCACTGCCAACCTCCCTTGGTCTGGGCCTCCACACAAGATCTCGCCTGGTGGGGTGTCCCTGATCATGCAAACGGTGAGGAATGATCCCAAAACCACAAGGGGGGAACTGATGAATCAACTGAAGGAAGCTGGGACCACAGTTACGTTGAATAAAAATGTGAAACATTTATAGGGAAATAGGGACCACTTTCCATCATTCTGTTTCATTCTGTATCCGTTCTCCCATTCTGCAGTATTTATTAGTCCAACCTATAACTTTATGCATTTTTTTTTTGTTTTTTTTATCATAGTAGCTTCATCTTCATCATTCATAGTCTGTTCCTGTTGGGCTGTGACACCATCCCAGAAGGAAAAATCAGCTGTGTTGCAGCCATCAACACCTTTGTTTGTAGATGTTGGAGCTTGACCTGTTTTTTAGTGTAGTCCTGTTTCTCTTACTATGACTAACTGTATGTGCTAGATTTCATTGTTTGACATGGGAGCTGGCTCAGGGATCACCTGTGAGGCTTGTTGACAGTTACCTTCTATATCTTTGCTTCTTTCTGTATCTCTGCCTCTGTCTCCTTGAACCCTAGTCGGCCTCGGCAGATGGCCAGTCACAGTCAGTCTCTTTTGCTGAAGGTTTGTGTTGGGAGCTGGAGAAAATCCCATCTTTCTCCAGCAGAGTCTGCCGTGGATCCTCTGAGGGAGCCTCCTGCACAGGTGCAGCTCATCAAGATCATCAGAGGATCCACTACATAAGCTGTCTTCAGACCTTGCCTCAACGCCGCAGTGTTGTTCCAGTTGGTCAGCGCTAAAGCCTTGATCTCAGTGATTATCTCCATGACTCTAATCCCTAGTTGGACTCTAACCTCTGTTTCTGTGCCTCTAGGAAACTCGTGCTTCCTCTGTGAAAGCTCTGGAAGAGCTAACCTGCCGAGCCGACCCTCAGAGCCAAACCCTGAAGATTCTCAGACAACCTCCAAGCAGCTCTGGGCTAGAGCTGGGAAACCAAGGCCAAGGTCTGCTCAAACTAGACGTGAGACGCTGAAGCAGCTAGCGGACTCTGCTACTCAATCCTTCTCCAGAACCAACAGTGACTCTCCCAAAGAGAACCTCAAGAACCCTCAAGGTACTATCTGTGCATCATTGAAAACCAAGCCCTGCCAACAGTCCTTAACTGTGCTGTCTCTCACGCAGACTCCGGTGAAACCAGAATCCAGGCCCGAACCAGCCTTCGGCATTTTCAGTGTGATTGTGCAAATAAACTTGTTAAACTTTTCATCTTGTGTCCGTTAGTGGTGTTCTGCATCTTTGGGTCTCCATTAGAGAACCGATCATGACAGAACACTGCGGCCAAACTCAAGGCCCAGCAGATCACCTCACCCGTCGTTTGGACGAGCAGGAAGCTCTTCTCCAAGGACAAACCCAAAAGCTTCGTGAGTTATACCATCTTGTTGGATCTCATAATCAAATGCTACAGAGTTGCTCTAATTTTCTGAATGGAGCTAACGCTACATCCGCACAGCAACCATTTCCGGGTCCAGTTCCTCCCCCGAGGTCACAACCTGTGACGTCATCAGAGTTCCGTCCTAGTCTCCCAGAAAAATTCTCTGGTAACATGAAGGATTGTAAGGGATTCCTATTCCAGTGCCGGCTGATTTTTCTGAACTCTCCTGGTTGTTTTTCTACAGATTACAAGAAGATAACGTTCATTCTCTCTCAGTTAACAGGAAGAGCTTTAGAATGGGCTCAGGCAAGATTTGCCATCGACGACGGTTTAAATTGCCGTTTTTCTGACTTCATTGCTGAATTTTCCCAGGTCTTTAACCAGGCGACAGACCAAACGATTGATTCCAGAGCTCTTTTCAACCTTAAACAAGGTAATTCTTCAGTGGCAGATTTTTCAATTAACTTCCGGGTAAAAGCGGCAGCTTCCGGATGGAACCAGAGCGCTCTTAAAGGAGCATTTTTCATGGCTTTAAATGAACAAATCAAAGATGAACTTGCTACCCTCGATGAACCAGCCTCCCTCGAAGATTTAATTCGTCTCTCCATCAGATTAGATAACAGAATTCGAGCCAGAAACAGCTCTAAGAAGCAAGGTAACTTTTCCTCTGCCTCTCATAACATGGCTGTTCTCTCTCCCTCTACAGAGCAGATGCCCACACAGAGATCTAAGCCCCAGTCTCTATCTTTGCCTGTTCAGGCCTCTCATTCAGGCGAAAGGGATTATGAGCCTATGCAGGTGGGACACACTAGGCTCTCTCCTGAGGAGAGACAGAGGCGTTTTCTAGGAAAACTTTGTATCTACTGTGGTGAGAGTGGTCACTTTATCGCCTCCTGCCCTGCAAAATCAAAAGCCGGGGCCCGCCAGAGGATATGAGGAGTCTGGCGGGCCATATAAATTCAATTAAATCTCCTCGACTGTTGTTGCCAGCCACCCTTTTCTGTAATAACCAGAGTCTCTCCTTCTCCGCCTTCATCGACTCAGGCTGTGAGCGTAATCTAATCGACTCAGACCTCGTCCAGCAGCTCCAGAATAAAACCGTTCCCCTGTCTCAGCCTCTCAGTGTGTCCGCCATAGACGGAAAGAGACTTCATCGTTTTACCCACCAAACCCAGCCCCTCGAGCTACTTTTGTCAGGTAACCACCGAGAAACTATCACCTTCTTTGTGTTTCCCTCTGCATATTCCCCCCTGGTCCTCGGATTCGAGTGGTTGGAGAAGCATAACCCTCACATAAACTGGACCAAACGTCTCCTGGAATCATGGTCTACTACGTGCCACGAAACATGCCTTCGTTCTGCTGCCCCGATGTTGGGGCCTCCTAGAGGTGGGGGGGAGATGGACTCTCCTGACCTTTCTTCAGTTCCCTCTGAGTACCACGACTTAGCCCCCGTCTTCAGTAAGGTCAGTGCGATGTCCCTACCTCCACATAGACCATATGATTGTGCCATAGAACTTTTACCTGGTGCTCCTCTTCCAAGCAGCAGATTGTATAACATTTCCAAACCAGAAAGAGAGACTATGGAGAAATACATCAACGAATCATTGGCTGCTGGAATAATCCGTCCTTCATCCTCTCCCCTGGGCGCCGGTTTCTTCTTCGTGGGCAAGAAGGATGGTTCCCTGAGGCCATGCATTGACTATCGAGGTTTGAACCAAATTACAATTAAAAACAAATACCCACTGCCTCTTCTCGCCTCAGCCTTTGAACCAGTGCAGGGTGCAACTGTCTTTACCAAGCTGGATTTAAGAAACGCTTATCACCTCCTCAGAATACGAGAGGGTGATGAATGGAAGACTGCCTTTAAGACACCCTTGGGCCAATTTGAATACCTGGTGATGCCTATTGGTCTGACTAACGTCCCAGCCTGTTTCCAAGCCCTTGTTAATGATGTTCTCAGAGATTTCCTCAACGTGTTTGTGTTTGTTTACATTGATGACATTCTCATTTATTCCAAGGATCTCCATGAACACAAGAGACATGTCCGTCTCGTTCTACAGAGACTACTGGAGAATAAGCTGTTCCTGAAAGCCGAGAAATGCGAATTTCATCAGTCTTCAGTCACCTTTCTGGGGTTTGTGCTCGAGGGCGGCCAAGTAAAACCTTCTGAGGACAAGATCAAGGCAGTCCTAGATTGGCCAATTCCAGAGAATCGAAAGCAACTACAGAGGTTTTTAGGTTTTGCCAACTTCTATCGTCAGTTCATAAGGAACTATAGCCAAACCGCCCTTCCATTAACCTCACTAACGTCTTCCAAACGAACTTTTCAGTGGACCCCCGAGGCCCAAGCTGCATTCGAGAAATTAAAATCCATGTTTTCCAGAGCACCTGTACTAATTCAACCTGATCCTTCAAAACAATTCATCCTTGAGGTAGACGCTTCTGATTCCGGTGTTGGAGCTGTTCTTTCTCAGAAACTCGATTCAGATCAAAGAATACACCCTTGTGCCTTTTTTTCCCGTAAGCTCTCCTCAGCTGAACAAAACTATGATGTGGGTGATCGTGAGCTCCTGGCAATCAAACTGGCGTTGGAAGAATGGAGGCATTGGCTGGAGGGAGCTGAGCATCCGGTCCTTGTGTGGACTGACCACAAAAATCTGGCTCACATCCAGTCAACCAAACAGGCTAACCCTCGCCAATCCAGGTGGTCCATCTTTTTCTCCCGATTTAATCTTATTATCACCTACAGACCCGGATCCAAGAACGTGAAGCCCGATTCTCTCTCTCGTCTCTACTCCGTCAATCATCCTGAGACACCTGAACCTGTTCTCCCAGCCTCATGCACCGTAGGAGTGGTCAACTGGGAGATAACGCACCTAATCAACTCAGCCCTAGCCACCGAACCTGATCCAGGTACCGGTCCGTCTAATCGCACATATGTCCCTTCTTCTGTCAGGTCCCGTCTGATGCAGTGGATGCATGCCGCAAAATTCTCCGCTCATCCAGGAGTGAGTAGGACTGTCACTCTAATCTCCAGGCGCTTCTGGTGGCCTACGCTCCATCGAGACGTTAAAGAGTATGTGTTGGCCTGTCCCACATGTGCTCGTAACAAGGCCTCACATCAACCTCCTTCTGGTCTCCTTCAACCTCTACCTGTTCCCTCGCGTCCATGGTCCCACATAGCCATTGATTTTGTCACCGGTCTCCCTGTCTCCCGAGGTATGTCCACCATACTAACCATTGTCGACCGTTTCTCTAAGTCTTGCCATCTAGTTCCCCTGAGAAAACTTCCCACGGCCTTCCAGACAGCCCAGCTTCTAATTAAACATGTTTTCCGGCTTCATGGCATCCCCCAGGAGATTCTATCGGACAGAGGTCCCCAATTCATATCCCAGGTATGGAAAGCCTTTTGTTCTGCTCTCGGCTGCAAACCATCTCTCACCTCAGGTTACCATCCTCAAACGACTGGCCAGACCGAGCGTATGAACCAGCATCTGGAATCCACCCTCCGCTGTCTAACATCAAATAACCCGGTGGATTGGAGCCAATACCTTCCATGGATAGAATATGCCCACAACTCTCTCCGTTCCGCATCCACTTTACAGTCTCCATTCCAGGTCAGTCTCGGATATCAACCACCTCTTTTCCCCGCAGATGAGAGAGAGATATCGGTGCTGTCCGTGAACCAACACATCCGCCGCTGCCGGAGGATTTGGAGGGAGACCATCGCCACACTCAACCAGTCATCTGAGTCAGTCAAGCGTTTCGCTGACGCCAAGAGACGCCCCGCCCCTGAGTATTCTGTGGGCCAGGAAGTGTGGCTTTCCCCTCAAGGGGATGTCTCGAAAACTTTCCCCGAGATTCATAGGTCCTTTCAAGATTTCACGAGTAATCAACCCATCAGCTGTCCGTCTCCAACTTCCTCCTTCCGTCCGAATCCACCCGACCTTCCACGTCTCCCAGATCAAGCCTGTTTCCTCGAGCCCTCTGAGAATATCATAAGTGACTTTCAACAGTGCTGTTTTGGTGCTACAATGAGCTCTAAAGCCAGATTAAAACTAACTGAAAGTTTATTATGGTGTAAGTGGTCACACAATTGTTTGGCAACTACTTTCTCAAGAATTTTAGATATGAAAGGAAGATTGGACATGAAGTTTTCCAAAAGATGTTCACCTCTTATCCAAGAGGCTTCTTCAGTCTTTCCATAACATGAGAAACTGTTTTTTTTCCAACAAAAAAAAACACAAAATTATATAGAATACAGTGGGGGGAATAAGTATTTGACCCCTTGCTGATTTTGCAGGTTTGCCCACTTGCATGCAAGAATCTACAATTTATTCATATGTACATTCTAACAGTGAGAGACAGAATCCTAAAGAAAATTCCAGAAATTTACATCATATGAATTTATAAAAATTGATAACCATCTGATGAGAAAAACAAGTATATGACCCCCTACCAAACAGCAAGTATTCTGGCTCCTACAATCCAGTTAGTCTTTCTTTAAGACACAGCCCCAATCCCAACCAATTATCTACATCAAATATACCTGCCTCACCTCGTTACCTGTATAAAAGACACCTGTCAACACCCAAACAACCAGCAGCCAACATCACCACCATGGGCTGATTGCAGCCATGGTGGTGATGTTGCAGATTGTTGATCTGCAAAAGGCTGGGATGGGCTACTATCGGAAAGCAACTTGGAGAGAAAAGATCAACTGTCGGTGCAGTTATCACGAAATGGAAGAAGCACCACACCACTGCCAACCTCCCTTGGTCTGGGCCTCCACACAAGATCTCGCCTGGTGGGGTGTCCCTGATCATGCAAACGGTGAGGAATGATCCCAAAACCACAAGGGGGGAACTGATGAATCAACTGAAGGCAGCTGGGACCACAGTTACGTTGAATAAAAATGTGAAACATTTATAGGGAAATAGGGACCACTTTCCATCATTCTGTTTCATTCTGTATCCGTTCTCCCATTCTGCAGTATTTATTAGTCCAACCTATAACTTTATGCATTTTTTTTTTGTTTTTTTTATCATAGTAGCTTCATCTTCATCATTCATAGTCTGTTCCTGTTGGGCTGTGACACCATCCCAGAAGGAAAAATCAGCTGTGTTGCAGCCATCAACACCTTTGTTTGTAGATGTTGGAGCTTGACCTGTTTTTTAGTGTAGTCCTGTTTCTCTTACTATGACTAACTGTATGTGCTAGATTTCATTGTTTGACATGGGAGCTGGCTCAGGGATCACCTGTGAGGCTTGTTGACAGTTACCTTCTATATCTTTGCTTCTTTCTGTATCTCTGCCTCTGTCTCCTTGAACCCTAGTCGGCCTCGGCAGATGGCCAGTCACAGTCAGTCTCTTTTGCTGAAGGTTTGTGTTGGGAGCTGGAGAAAATCCCATCTTTCTCCAGCAGAGTCTGCCGTGGATCCTCTGAGGGAGCCTCCTGCACAGGTGCAGCTCATCAAGATCATCAGAGGATCCACTACATAAGCTGTCTTCAGACCTTGCCTCAACGCCGCAGTGTTGTTCCAGTTGGTCAGCGCTAAAGCCTTGATCTCAGTGATTATCTCCATGACTCTAATCCCTAGTTGGACTCTAACCTCTGTTTCTGTGCCTCTAGGAAACTTGTGCTTCCTCCGTGAAAGCTCTGAAAGAGCTAACCTGCCGAGCCGACCCTCAGAGCCAAACCCTGAAGATTCTCAGACAACCTCCAAGCAGCTCTGGGCTAGAGCTGGGAAACCAAGGCCAAGGTCTGCTCAAACTAGACGTGAGACGCTGAAGCAGCTAACGGACTCTGCTACTCAATCCTTCTCCAGAACCAACAGTGACTCTCCCAAAGAGAACCTCAAGAACCCTCAAGGTACTATCTGTGCATCATTGAAAACCAAGCCCCGCCAACAGTCCTTAACTGTGCTGTCTCTCACGCAGACTCCGGTGAAACCAGAATCCAGGCCCGAACCAGCCTTCGGCATTTTCAGTGTGATTGTGCAAATAAACTTTTCATCCTGTGTCCGTTAGTGGTGTTCTGCATCTTTGGGTCTCCATTAGAGAACCGATCATGACAGTTTGCCTATATAAAAAGTTAGTTTCATCAAGATTTATGTTATTACATGTTTTTTTCACCTTTATTTTGATTGTTTTTTTCCCCAAAGGTACAGAAATTTTATTCAGTATTTGATATTTGATGAGTATTGTATTTTACATTAAACATATCAAATATTAAGTTTGAAATTTTGGTATTGTGACAACCCATTCACAGCCAACTGCTGAAATCTGCTAAAGTGTGCCAAACCTAATAGCTGAATTACCTTTAGCAGACTTCACTAAGCTAACCTGATAAACACGGAAAAATAATTCAGCAAGTACAACTTTTGGAAAATTTGCCTACTCTCACTCCCTGGTACGAATCAGTCATGACTCATATTGGATTAAGATAGAGATTCTTGGGTCACTCACTCTGTACACATCAGGCTGTGATTATTCATGCTTAGAATCAAAAATAATTTGTGCCATCTATTCTCTCAGTCACCCAGTGTACGAATAAGATGTTAATTTCTTCATGTCAGAAACATTGGTTTCATGTCTTCTCCATGGTGTGACTTTTGTTAGAGTTTAAAAGTTTATTTACATTTTGAAGAATCAGATCAGATATCGATCGATAGATAGATCTTAATTTATGACAATGTGATAATGTGACAATGTGACTTTCTGTGTCAGACACACTTAGATATTGACAATGTTTTGATATTATCAAACTTTAATGAACTCCTGAAGGACATTACATGTGTGCACAGTGCACCACCTTTTTTATGTTCCATTTTTATGAATTTTTCCTCGTGTATTAAATCTCGATGTGCAGAGCTAAGTGTATGAGGTAAAACACAGACCACATGAAAGATATTTCATGATATCGAGAGTGTTATGTGCCTGCCTATGGCCAATGAAGTACAAATCTTTTTTCACTTTCTTTGATGTGTATGGACCAGAGTTGGTGTGTATAAATAAAAAGCTTAATTTTTAGTCTATGTGCACAGAAAAACTAATCCTTTTTAGCGTAATTTATTTTCTTCAGAAAGTAAAGCCCTTTGATGCTCCTTCCTATTTAGTATTTGAACAGTATGACAGTTTGAAAAACCTGACAGCTTGTAACTCATGCCAAAAGCATAAGACTGTGAAACTGCATTTGTGCATTTCCCTTCATCCTTTTTTTCTACTTTACCGCTTGTGTCGTAAGTCAGACTGTTTATTTGAGAGCTAACATTTGCGCACCTTCACCTGTAACCAATAAAGACCCACACACACTAAAAACAGTTAGCTTAAAACCCAACTAGGGTTATCTACCAAACAATGGATGGGTATTATAGCACTGGCCCAATAGTTATTATTTTATATCAGCAAAGAGTAAGGCCCATTATTACCCAACAGACTGTCTGGGTTATAAACTCTACACAAATCATGGGTCAAATTGACAACAAGTCTTGAATGTGTAACCAGCTACATCAAGTTTCTTTATTAATCTATCCTTATATTTACCAGAATAATTCTAACATATCACAGTACACTACTTAGGAAAAATAGACTAATCATATATATATATATATATATATATATATATATATATATATATATATATATATATATATATATATATATATATATATATATATATATATAACACTTTTCTATTGCAAATTCATAACAAAAGAAATGCTTTATATGGGTTAGGTAAAATAAGACCTTTTACAATGCACCAGCTTGAAATGTATTACTACTTAATACTCTTACTACAAAAGGTAGCAGTTGAATTCATTGTGAAACTGTTCAAATTAATGTCATTATATGATGGCAGACCTGCATTGCATGTTGATTATCATCAGCCAATGACAGGACATATGGGTAAGTTCTGGATGCCTTGGCCTTACTCCGTCATGTTTGTTTCAAGCTAAAAAGAATAAAAAGGAAAAAAATGAGAGTGAGTAATTTCCAAATGGTTGTTTTAACATAGAACTATTTACATAGTTTAAAGCAAAAAAAAAAAAAGAATGAAAACTTGACTGTACACATACACACACACACAAATTTATATTTCAATATATATATAGTGGGCTAATACTCTTAGAGCTTGTATTGCCATATGAGGCTTATATAGGACTTTTACATTTTTGCAGCGCAAAACAGACATGTTTTATTTTTTTGTTTCCTTGGTCCAATATGTGTCTTTGAACAGTTTGGGTTGCTGACCCCTGGCCTAAGCTAACCTTGGGAATCCTGAAGTGACACTCAGACTTAAGACGGAGGACAAGGATGTTTCTCTATGTCTGGAAGTGAGTGACGGGCAGTGTGATTAGCAGGATACCTCGTGGCCAGCTTTAGAGTAGACAAATAATTTGGTCTAATTTGAAAATTGTTTTCACCTTCATATAAAAAAGGGAAGACATGTGGAAGATGAAAATCCTGACATTTTTATGGAGGAGCATGTCATGTTGGGTTGATTGAATATGGAAAATACTTTTTATCCAGGCCATTGATTTCACATAAATAACCAGAGTCCCTAAAAAAATAACCCAACTCCCCTGAAATTACTTTAAAATGGGTTAAATATTTTACATCAGTCAGTGGGGAATCATTTGTCCCTTAAATTAACATTTCTGTCCTACAGAGCTTACATTTCTCCATAGTAAACTAAATGTATTAGCATACACAGTTGGTACACAAAATTAGATAAAGGTTCTATTTCCCTTGTCTTCACAGGCTGTTATATTATGATAACAATAACAAACAGGTTTTTGATGTAATGTGTGCGGGAAGGCTGTCTACTACTGTGTTATAAAATAAAGTATAATTCCCCCCCCCCCCCTCAATCTCCCACAATGTTCTAACAAGACGTCCAAATGTCTTGACTGTCAGTCATAGCCCTTTTTGAAGGTGAATAGACTGTGGCAGCTAATGAGTAGGCAGGCACCTGCACTCACAAGCTCACATTTCAGTGTAACCACAAAGTATTTTGTCATATGATCATAGTGATGTATTATAATGACAGCAAGAATATTTTTTTATTAAAAGTGTTCACAATACTCTGATATTATGAATAGGATCCTAAATTTCATTATATCTAATTTTCGTTGAAACTACATAGCAACTGCTATTATATTATTATTATAAACGCATCAATTCATAATGCTAACAAATTTTAGTCTGATCTAACCCAGAGAGACACAAAAATGTATCTACCCATTTAAAGAGGTGTAAGACATCAGTGAAAGGGTAGTGCTTCTTTCATGACTGAAGACTCAAGTTGTTTCCTTGATTGTTTCACTAAACCTGCTTTCCCTCCACTGCTTTGATGGCATCCCAAGCTGATTCAAACGTTGTGCACAGTGAACAATTTAGCTGCAGTCTGTAATGTTAAGTTTAACCTATTCTTTTATTTTTGAAAAACCAAGCGCAAGATCTTGACAGGCTATGAGGTTGCCATGGGTAACGGCAGATCCAAATTGTAAGATCTGGAAAGTTGAATAACTACTAAGAATATTGTTAAACAATCAATACACCAACAGTGAGGTAAACATGCCCACTCTTATATTCAATGCCAACACAGGAATACCATATAATGTAGTGCAACAACTTTATATTCTAAAACAGTGCCATATTATATTATTATATTAGATGGTGATGTCCTTGGCTGAAAAAATAAAAATCTTTTAAAAAATGAAAAAGCAGCGCAAAAAGTTTTTACCTGCACAAATGTGCGCTAAAGTAAAACTAATTCGCTGGTTCAATTTGGAGCTTAATGCTGGGATATGAGCTCTTGATGACCTAGAAAATAATTGTTAATATGTCTAAAACAAAATTAGCACAGATGCTCATTTTAACTGCAAAAACCTGGACTAACACAGTACTAACCATTCAGTCTGGGTATTTGCTGAGTTTTTTCATTTGGATGGGGTGACAGCTTCTCTTATTCGTAGATGCCATCCACGCTGAAAGCACAGTTCAACTAAAATGTATACCTGTGAACTCCCTCCAGTGCTTGTGGAAATTAAGGTGAATGCAACATTACTGTTTTCTGCAATATTGTCGGCTCCTATTTAAAAAGAAAAAAAAAACATATAATAATAACACAGAGAAGCCAACATGTGTTATTACCTCTGTAAACGGTGTGATTCACACTTCTGTTTAAATGGGTCTAGTTTGGGCTGTAAACCATTCAGACTGGAGTCCGATGGTGGTTGCATTTTGGTGTTAATCATAATGACCATGCAGAAAAAAGTATATATTTCTGCAAAAAATGTATTGAGTATAAAGACTTGCGATGTGAATGTAACCTAAGACCCATTTAAGCATTGCGCCTTCAAAAAATAATCTACATACCTAAAACTGGAAAACTGCTTTCACATCCAAAATGATATCTGATGTTAGTTATTTACATCATATCCAAATTTGTTATATCTTGTAAATACTATTTTCAAATTCACAATCTCTTTTTTTAATTGATTATTTAGTTCTAAGCACCCCCACAAGTGATTGTTTTTACCCAACTGTAAATAATTCCCTACGACTGTAACAGTGTTAAAGTTGTAGGGACGTCATATTTAAATATCAAATAATTCTGGCTTAAACATTTATATAAATGTACTCTTTATCAGAAAATATTGTCCCAAATGTAAGAAAATTCATATTTTTAAAAAAAATCCTGTATTAAAATCTTTTCTTTTTTTTTGTTGTCTTATGCAGGCCAGTTAGTTAAACATCAGCTTGTACACGTAAAGTTGGCCAATCATATATTGATGGTAAACTTTCAATCAAAGGTTTTCTGTCATAGCATCTTGATTCATACTGTATGTCGCAGCTAATATGCGCAACGGTTGAAATAACAATCATTTACTTTACCTTTGAGTTACGTCCCAAAGTTTTTTTAATAAAATCTCTTGTTTCAATTATCTTTAAAGTTACCAGAGGGAGACAAATCAGGATTTGGTTGTAGAAATTATTTTACATCCTGGTCATGATGACCAAAGTCTTAGGTGGTTTAAAAGAAGAGTGAATTAAAGCATTTAATTCATTTGTTAAAAGAATCGCCATCATTGAACAGGGGGAGAAGATTGTGGTTTCAGCTCCAAAATATATACAACTCTCACCATTATACAAACACAAAACTTGTACAAAACAACAGACTCAACTGACCCTGGAGAATGAAGAGTGAATCACTGATTTCCATCTGACTTGGCATGTGCTTAAGAGCAAAAGCCTCCTAGTGCCTGCATACAACAAAGTTTGTTTTTTCAGAAAAACTGAGTGAAAGTCTAGTTGCCTTGTGGTCGAGGATAATAATCTTGATAAGTTTAGGAGATATGTTATGAGGGAGTTTTTAAATTGTTCTGTGTTCAGAGACTTTAAAATCTATTAAAAAATGCATTGATCCATTTTTTTTGAGGTAGTACAATGACTTTGATAAACTTGTTCTTATTTTCAATATCTTATCTTACAGCATTATCTATCTTTAAAGCCTTTTTCTCTTTTTTTGTCTCCTATCACTCTAAAGCCTTGCAAAAATTTACAAGTATGAAAAATATGAAAATGGCACCACTTTTAAGCTCCTAAGTAGCACAAAACACAGCTGCTAAAAAAAATCCATTTTAATTGTTTTCACAGTACAGTGTTTTATCAGAAAAAGAAAAAGAAAAAAAACGTTGAACAACATACATAGTGGGCCAATTTGATTAACATAAAGATAAAACCCCATCACAAAGCTTTCTCTTTTCATGCTCACATCTTATTAAAAAGATATGAAGAAAAACATTCTGTGAAAAATGTTTAAAAGGCCTAATGGGAATTTCAGCTCTTTTGTATTTTGATCAAAATGAAGGTTGTTAATGTGTAGTAATAACAAATGAGAGGAAAAAGAGAGATGAGAAAGGAGAGAAAAAAAAGAAAAGTGCTCTTTCATGGCTAAATTAAAATTTTAAGCGCTGCTAAATGCATTTCTGCGCCCACCCGTTGAGTAGTCATTTCTGTGAGAAAATTATGCCCTGACCCTTTATGAACTATGTTAAGGTCTTTGCTTTTATTCCATCTTGCTTCATTTAGCCATTCCCCACCCCCTATCTTCACCAGCACAGTCGTTGAAGCTCAACTTCTACCTTCCTCATCGCTCAGCTTCTCCTTTTAGTAGAGGTCACTCATGAAGATGACTTCATATTTATTCATGTGTTCATTCATGTGGAGAGCTCTCTGAATCCATTTTGTTGAAATAGCAGCTTTTGTGTTTCAGTAATTACACAGGCAAATACAGATGACAACATTTCTGCTGCAGCCATTGAAAGTGGTACTCTGTGGTAATGAGCCACTTTTCCAGGTGAGAAAATAAATATCTTCAGCAAAGATTTTAACGATATACGCATATTCTCTTTTCAGAGTGAAACTTTATTACTCTAAGCATTTTAACACATCAGGTCAGCTTTTTATCTGGCTTGCATTTTCTTCAATCCTTTTTTTAAACACTATTTGAAGGAGATGGCAATAGGTTAACTCATCTTTTATGGATTGGTATATATAATAACTGTTATTTTTAAAAAAGTTTGTCAGAAATTTATATTTGCATTTGAAAATAAATGTGTATGTCAGTAATTAAATATTTTTATTAACACTGGAATGTTCAATCGAGTCCCTGATGGAAGGAACTTCATCTGCATTTCCTTGTGATGGTGGTTTGTTTGTTTTACGGCTATCTCCCCTTAGCCTGACGTAGTCCGACTCAATTCTAGTCAGAATATGAGTCTGATACTGCTCCATAGAGCTGTGATTATGGGGCGTGTTTTGAACGAACCAGGAAAAAAATGCCTCTGCACTCAATTGGATAGACCTACAACCAATAAGAGCAACGGAGTGCGTGACGTATCTTAAGCGAGGCATAGTTGTTGTCCACAAAAATCAAAGCGTGCAGTTGCACGCCTAGAATAAGAAGATGAGCCTTGATCGCGTTTCTCTGTTCCTCTTTTAAAATTAATTTGCTGTCGAATTCTTCTAGAACAGACCTAATAGCAGAATCTACTCACCAAAACTCTCCAGCGGCAGCCATTATTGTTTCACCCAAGCGCGTTTTGGTCACGTGGTTGATAACGTTACTCTTGATCATCTGTCCATCATCGTATAAAGCTTGCCCTGACAATTTGATTGGATCGCCTGACAGTGGGCTTCAATACTCGCGCTACTATGGAGCAGAGCCAGACCGAACTTCCCCGAACTCAAACCTTGTGGGCGGGACTAAGTTTGGACTGGCACCCAGGCTAATCTCCCCTCTGACACAAAGCCCCTTGTAAGCTGTAACTACAATGTAGCTTAGCACAATAGATGTGTGAATGTGTGCATGAATGACTGAATTTAATTTAAACAGCTTTAGGATTCTTGGACTTAATAAAGCACTTTACTGTCAGGAATCCAGTTTGTGTGGACTGTTTTTGTGTTTCCTTTCCTCCTCCACCAGGTGGTGCCCCGTCCTCATTGGTTCTCCCTGCACACCTGCAGCTCATTGCCTCATTACCTGTGGAGTGCTCTTAAGCTGCTGACTGCCACTACCTCGACGCCAGAGTGTTTGCCAATACAGGGCACTCTAGCCATGCTTAGTTTAGCAGAGTCTAACCTGAGTTTTTGTTTGCCAGTTTTGGATTCTCTAGTCAAGCTGAGTTTTTCTGAGTCAAATTGAGTTTTTGTCAAACTGAGTCCTAACTTTGTTTTTGTCTTTGCTTCTCGGCAGGAAGTCATCCTGCAAACTGGATTTGTTTGGTCCTTCTCTCTCTGGAAGGTTCAACTGAGCTTCTAACTGAGCTAGGGTTCCAAACAGGAAGTTTGGACCCACTTTCCCCAAGAGGTTCTGAGCTTCTAACTGAGCTGGGGTCCCAAACAGGAAGTTTGGACCCACTTTCCCCAAGAGGTCGTTTGAGCTTCACAACAAGCAAAGGTTTCATCAGCACCGCAGCCCATTCAAGTACAGCAGGAAATCAGGGTGGCAGTCAGCTTCTCCGTTCACTCCAAACAGGAAGTTTGGATCAACTTTCCCCAAGAGGTCATTTGAGCTTCACACTAAGCAAAGATTTCTTCAGCACTAAAGCCCGTTCAAGTACTGTAGGAAATCTGAGTGGCAGTCAGCTTCTCCATTCACCCGGGAACAACCGCAGTCTGAGTAACCCAGTCCCCCCCCGGCTCACACCGACTCCGGTCTTACCGTTGCGGTGCGGTGGGTGCGGCGCTGCAGTGATTCCAAGTCATTAAAAAGACGTAAACCTCTCTCACCGGCTGCTGAGCTGTCCGGCTGCGGTTACCGAGACATTCCGGCGCTGCAAAAAATTCAGCAAGAAAGCTATCCTTGCGGCGTGCCGGAGCCTTCCGCAACAAGCTCTCGCAAATATTCTTATTTGTGCCATGTTATCGCGTGAAGTTACTTGAACTCAAGTGAACTTCTGTTCTCGCGAGTTAAATCTCCGGACCTGTTGCCGGAGCCGCACCGCACCGTAGTCAAAAGGGCGGTGTGAGAGGGGGTGTGCGGGAGTTGTGGTCTCCGTCAGCTCGGTAACCGCACCGGAGCCAGTGTGAGCAAGGGGTCCACCCATCACCCAACAAGACAATCTCTGGTTCTATCCTCACAGTCCGGATACCTTAAAGGATACCTTTCCCTGGAGAAGTGAGTCTGCAATCTTTTCCTCCAACTCTAAAACCTAAGATTCAAATTTCCCACTGAGCCTGAACTAACCGCAGTGTCTTCCCCTCACCTTCCAGTTCCCGTGAAGCAGTGTTCAGAGCAACACAGGACTCCTTTCATTCTACTCTGAGCAGTACTTGAGTCATCACCATATTTTTAATAAACCTGTTAAACTTTTTCTGGTCTCTCTGTTTGGTCTTCTGCATCTTGGGGTCAGACCTTAGATAAAAATCATGACATATACAAGTTTACATAATTTACCACAACCCTTGAAACATTTTAAAGTAATGGAAAATATGACAAATTTTATGCAAAATACAAGTGACCAAATAAAACCTGTGTTAATGTGTTTGTTGGTTGTGATGTAATTAAAAGTAGAAAGCAGTATATGTTTCAAAAGAGGGAAACTCCACCTGTCGAAATAATTAAATGAACTACCTATTGGTTGAAAAATCAATCAATAGGTAGTTCCTATTCATGTATTGCTTTATACTGATTTTGTAGCCTGCCTAATTTTAGCATTGTATGGAAAGAGGAAGAACACTGAAAAGCATCTTAGTACAGTAAACAGTGGACAGTTATGAAGTATATTTACTTGATTACTGTACTTAGGTTTATTTTTTGAATATATTTTTAAATTATTTTTTGGGGGCGGTTAGACTATGAGGGGAACACCAAAATTAAATATATGCATCAAAATCTAATTCTTAAATGTATGAGTCTTGTAAAACTGATTTTAACCTAGCATTAAACAGTAGCTAGTTCATATGACAGAGCAGTTACATTCTGTTTAAAAATTAAAACCAGCTGGCACATCCAGTGTCCAGCAGGCTGAGATGCTATAAGGCCCCAAAAAATATAAATAATGATGAATACATTCCCTGTGTCGCCATTGAGGCGATTTATATACAGACTTTTATGATGAAAAGTTGAGAAAGAATAGGACCTTTTATTTTGACACTGTTTCCTGTAGTTTCCTTACTACTTCCTGCATTGTATTCGGTTACTCCACATTCGGTTTCTATCTGCTGAAAATGGAAAAGAATTCCTGACTGTGAACGATGCTAGAAGCAAAGTCGTAAGTAAAAGTCATTGTTATGTTAAATAATTGATAGTTTAAGTTAAGTTTATAGTAGAAAGAAAATGTAATAAATAGGTTAAAAAGATCGTTTTTATTCATGTGTTTAGATAGGTTAATTCATCAGACTTTATGTGAAGCTAAACTTAAAATTAAAAATAGTTGAACTTTGTTTTTTTACAGTTTTCACTCTGCTATGTAATGCTGGATTCTTCAAGTAAACAACAGTGGAACGTTAACTAGAGAGCAGTCTCCTGGTTATTGCATCAGAGTTTAACTTGTTGGATAACTTCAGTTAATACACTGCAGTGAGGACAACATAGTGAAAAGACTGAGAAGTTAGCACTGAACATCGAGTCAGGATGGAAACTAGATCTAATAAATCAAGCAAAGTTGGAAGCAGCTGTCATTCTTCTACCTCATCAACCAATGCTTTACTTCGCGCACGAGCAAAGGCAGCAGCTGCTAAAGTGCGTGCCGAGTATGCTGAGCAAGAAGCCAAAGCTAAGATAGAAAAAGTTAAAAAAGAGACTGAAATTGAAACACTAGCCATATGCCGTGAAGCAGCAGAAGCTGAAGCCGTAGCAGCTGTCTGGGAGTCAGCAGTTACAGGGAGCAACAATTATATTGTGCTGGATGAAACAAACTTAATAGAACAAAGCAAACATGAACGAACGAGTGAATACATCCAAACTCACTTCCAGTCCACTAACCCTGTTCAACAAACAGTCATGAAGGCTAGTCCACCCCCAACGCAGCCAATTGCCACTCTCAGTTACAGCCCGAACAACCCCTTTGTTTCACACCATCAGCCGCAGGTGTTTTCACACGACAGCAGAAACAATGTGGAATTTACAGACTATGACTTGGACTATGCACCACCAGCAGCCAAACAGTCAGTCAGCCAGAATCCATTTTTCAGAGAAAGGCCCAGGGTTATTTCCGAGAGTGTCATCTCGCAGATCAGTGAATTAAATGTCGGGGCTCCATCTTTCCACCCCCAGCAGACCAATAATCAAAGTATGCCTGCAACTGAACACCTGGCACAATATTTAGCTCGACGTGACCTAGTGAATACAAGTTTGTATGAGTTTGATGATAAACCTGAAAATTATCGTGCTTGGCTCTCATCATACAAAAATGCCACCCAAGGACTTGGTCTCACAGCCACTGAAGAATTGGATTTGATGACACAATGGCTTGGCAAAGAATCCAGCAACCAGGTGAAACGCCTCCGTGCAGTGCACATAGCAAGCCCACAAATAGCCCTAGTGAAAGCTTGGGAACGTCTTCAAGAGTGTTATGCAGCCCCAGAGGTGATTGAAAAGGCCCTCTTCACCCGACTGGATGCATTTCCCAGAGTCTCAGCCAAGGAAAATTTGAAGCTACGAGAGTTGGCTGACCTGCTTATGGAAGTGCAGTGTGCTAAGGAAGATGGCTACTTACCAGGCCTGTCCTACCTGGACACAACACGAGGAATTGAGCCTATAGTGACCAAATTGCCTCATGGACTCCAGGAAAGATGGATCTCGGTCGGTTCTAAGTACAAAGAAGAAAATAGAGGACGGTTCCCACCGTTCGATTACTTCACGAAATTCATATGTTATGAGGCCAAGAAAAGAAATGACCCCAGCTTTACCCTTTCAAATGTTACTACAACATTACCTGTCAGGACTGAAAGTGCCTTTCCTAAAACCATCCAGAAACCCATTGCAGTTCATAAGATCAATGTCACTCCTACAGGAACAAATGTCTTCAGTGATCTGAGTAAGATCTGCCCAATACATGCAAAACCCCACCCACTTAAGAAGTGCAAAGCCTTCAGAGCTGAAACTCTGGATGACAGAAAGGTATTTCTGAAAGAAAACGGAATCTGCTTTAAGTGTCAACCAACCATATGGCAAAGGACTGCACTACAACTGTGAAGTGTTTTGAGTGTGACAGCAACCAAGATGTCTCAGCTATGCACCCGGGACCAGCATCTCAACCTATGACTCCTCTGACCTTGCCACAGTATGGCGGGGAGGGTGAAGAGGTAAACGACACTCGTGACATTAGCTCAAGCTGCACAACAGTATGCGGCACAGGACAAGCTGGAAGGTCATGTTCCAAAATATGCCTGGCAAGAGTGTACCAGAAAGACCACCCAGACAAAGCCATTAAGGCCTACATCGTATTAGACGACCAAAGTAACCGGTCGTTGGCCAAGTCCAGTTTCTTTGACAAGTTTGACATTCACTCTAAGCCATATCCTTACCAGCTGAAAACATGTTCTGGGCTAGTGGAAACTTCTGGCAGAAGGGCATCAGAATTTATTGTGGAGTCTCTGGATGGGAAAGTTACAATTCCCTTACCACCACTCACTGAGTGTAATGACTTACCTGATAACAGGTCCGAAATTCCCACACCAAGTGCTGCTCTTCATCAACCTCACCTGTCAAAGGTAGCAGAACACATCCCAGAGCTGGACCCCACAGCTGAGATCCTCCTGCTACTAGGGAGAGACGCAATCAGAGCACACAAAGTACGGGAACAAATAAATGGCCCCGCCAATGCGCCCTTTGGGCAACGCCTTGACTTGGGCTGGGTGCTGGTCGGAGAAGTCTGTCTAGGGAACACACACAAGCCAAATGTCAGTTCATTCCAGACGACCATGGTTGACTGTCATCGGCCCTCACTCTTCCAGTCATGCACAAGCCTTTTGCACTTTAAAGAGGAACTTCAAGACAGACTGCCTAGAAATGGTGCATTACCACCCAGAGCTAAGGAATACAGTCTGGGTCAAAATGTGTTCAACCGCACCAAACAGGATAATAAGCTAGCACTTTCAATTGAAGATGAAACTTTCTTAAAAATGATGGACAAAGAAGTCTACAGAGACAATTCACACAGCTGGGTTGCTCCATTGCCGTTCAGACAACCAAGGCAACAGCTTCCCAACAACCGCGAGCAAGCAGTAAAAAGGTTTGAATCCCTCCAACGCCAATTCAGAAGAAAGCCAGAAATGCAAAAGCAATACGTGGAATACATGGACAAACTGCTGAAAAACAACCATGCTGAAGTGGCGCCAGAGCTAAAAGAAGAAGAGTGCTGGTATTTACCAAGCTTTGCAGTGTATCACCCACAGAAACCTGATCAAATCAGGGTAGTGTTTGATTCAAGTGCCCAACAGTCTGGGATCTCCTTGAACAATGTGCTCTTGACAGGACCGGATCTGAACAACTCCCTCCTAGGAGTGCTCATGCGGTTTCGAAAGGATAAGGTCGCTGTGATGGCAGATATTCAACAAATGTTCTACTGCTTCCTTGTGGCGGAAAAGCACAGAAACTACCTGCGGTTCTTATGGTTCAAAGACAACGATGTAGCCAAAGAGGTAATTGACGACAGAATGAAGGTGCATGTCTTTGGAAACAGCCCATCTCCTGCAGTGGCGATCTATGGGCTCAGAAGAGCCATCAGAGATGGAGCAGAGAGATATGGAGCAGACACAGTCAACTTCGTTGAACGCAACTTTTATGTTGACGACGGTCTATGTTCTGTCTCAACTGATGCAGAGGCTATCGGGCTTCTCCATAGGACTCAAGCTTCACTTGCTGAGTCTAACTTGAGGCTCCACAAATTTGCCTCAAACAGTCAAGCTGTCTTGAGAGCCTTTCCAAGCCAGGACTGCATACAACCAAAAAAGGATGTGGACCTCAGTGGAGATGAGTCACCCACCCAACGAAGCTTGGGGCTTCTGTGGGAAATAGCAAGCGACACATTCACCTTCTCTGTGACAACCGCCACCAAACCATTCACCCGTCGAGGGGTTCTTTCAATGGTGAACAGTGTCTTCGACCCTTTAGGGTTTCTGGCTCCAGTTACGATCCAAGGCAGAGACCTTCTCAGAGAGTTGAATTCTGAGACATCAGAGTGGGACAGCCCATTACCTGAAGATAAGTTAGGCAAGTGGGAAGCTTGGAGAAACTGACTTCAAAACTTGAAGAACTTTCACATACCTAGGATATACACAGGCATCTGTCCAACCAAGGCCGAGCGAGTAGAACTCCACGTCTTTAGCGACGCATCGGTAAAGGCCATTGGTGCCGTGGCCTACTTGAAAGTCATCCAAGGAGACATGGTGGATGTTGGATTTGTAATGGCAAGGGCCAAACTTGCCCCTCCATCAGACCCAACCATTCCCAGACTTGAACTGTGTGCAGCAGTCTTGGCAGTGGAAATGGCTGAGCTGATTCAGGATGAGTTGGATCTAAAGCTGGATGCCACCAAGTTCTATACTGATAGCAAAGTTGTCCTCGGATACATTTACAACCAGTCCAGACGGTTCTATGTATACGTCCACAATCGTGTCCAGCGTATACGCCAATCTACCATCCCAGAACAGTGGCACTACGTGAACACCGAAGACAATCCGGCTGACCTGGCATCACGGTCGGTTCCAGCAGCAGGCCTCACACAGACGATGTGGTTCACTGGACCAACCTTCCTGCGCAAGCTGTCTATTCAGCCAGGACTAACTCAGTCATTCCGCTTAGTGTCACCGGAGTCCGATGCAGAGGTTCGTCCAGTTGTGAAGAGTTACATAGCTGACCTGCAAAAGAAGGTTCTCAGCACAGAGCGCTTTGAAAGGTTCTCCACATTCGACACTCTCCAACGAGCCATCGCTCTTCTGATTCATATAGCAAGATCCATCAAAGCTCCGACGGACAAGTGTAAGGGATGGCATCACTGTGACTTACCTCGCTCTGTGGATGAGCTTTCCCAAGCAAGAGAAATCATCATCAGAGCTGTTCAGAGGAATACCTTTGTGAAGGAATTTGAAGCTCTGGAGAGGGGAAAACAAGTTCAGTTGAACAGCTGCCTACGCTCCCTCAACCCAATCTTACAAGGTGACCTCCTCTGCATTGGAGGCAGACTGAAGAATGCGGACATGGTCATTGAACAAAAGAACCCTGTCATTCTCCCAAAAGGAAACCACGTGTCCTTGCTTCTTACCAGATACCATCATGCCCACGTAAAGCATCAGGGCCGTCATCTAACAGAAGGTGCTATACGAGCTGTTGGGCTCTGGATCCTGGGAGGCAAACGGCTTGTGAACTCAACTATTCACAAGTGCATCACCTGTCGCAGACTTAGAGGTCGGATGCAAGAACAACAAATGGCAGATTTGCCCGCAGAGCGCCTTACAGCCTGTCCTCCCTTCACATATGTGGGCTTAGATGTTTTTGGGCCCTGGCACGTCTCCACCAGACGCACCAGAGGGATGCAACCTGAGAGCAAGTGCTGGGCAATACTATTCTGCTGCATGAGCTCTAGAGCAGTTCACATCGAGGTGATTACCTCAATGGACACCTCAAGCTGCATAAATGCTTTGAGGGGTTTCAAGGCCATAAGAGGACCAGCCAAACAACTGAGGTCAGACTGCGGCACAAATTTCATTGGAGCCTGTAAAGAACTTGGGCTGAGTGCAGACCAACCGGACAACACGGTGCAGAGGTACCTGCAACAACAAGGATGCTCCTGGGTGTTTAACCCGCCTCATGCCTCACACATGGGGGGTTCATGGGAGCGCCTCATTGGAGTAGCCCGAAGAATCCTGGATTCAATGCTCCGTGATCACAGCACTCGCTTAACTCATGAGGTTCTGTGCACACTGATGGCAGAAGTGACCGCAATTCTAAATGCAAGACCACTAGTTCCAGTATCAAATGATCCAGAGAATCCATACATCCTCACGCCACTGATGCTGTTAACACAGAAAGTCGGCGTCCCACCACCTCTAGGTGACTTCACAGACAGGGACCTCCTCACCAAGCAGTGGAGACAAGTACAAGCCTTATCCAACTTGTTCTGGAACCGTTGGAGACAAGCTTACCTGTCAACCTTACAAAGCCGCAAGAAATGGACAATGTCACACGAGAACCTGCAAGATGGTGACATCGTCCTCCTCAAAGACAACCAAGCTGCTCGTAACAACTGGCCCTTGGCAGTGGTCACAAAGGCTATTCCAGGAACAGATGGAAGGGTCCGTAAGGTGGAATTGAGGACCACAAACCAAGGACAGTCAAAGACTTACCTTAGACCAGTCACCGAAACTGTTTTGCTTCTTCGAAAGGACTGATGTTTCAGTTGTAGTTCTTAGTTAAGTTTAATGTTCATGCTAGTGTAGTGACCTCACAGCGGTCAGGCGGGGAGTGTGTCGCCATTGAGGCGATTTATATACAGACTTTTATGATGAAAAGTTGAGAAAGAATAGGACCTTTTATTTTGACACTGTTTCCTGTAGTTTCCTTACTACTTCCTGCATTGTATTCGGTTACTCCACATTCGGTTTCTATCTGCTGAAAATGGAAAAGAATTCCTGACTGTGAACGATGCTAGAAGCAAAGTCGTAAGTAAAAGTAATTGTTATGTTAAATAATTGATAGTTTAAGTTAAGTTTATAGTAGAAAGAAAATGTAATAAATAGGTTAAAAAGATCGTTTTTATTCATGTGTTTAGATAGGTTAATTCATCAGACTTTATGTGAAGCTAAACTTAAAATTAAAAATAGTTGAACTTTGTTTTGTTACAGTTTTCACTCTGCTATGTAATGCTGGATTCTTCAAGTAAACAACAGTGGAACGTTAACTAGAGAGCAGTCTCCTGGTTATTGCATCAGAGTTTAACTTGTTGGATAACTTCAGTTAATACACTGCAGTGAGGACAACATATTCCCTTTTAATTTTTTTTCTTTTTGATTAATATTATTTTTAATTGTGACATGGCAAGCAAAAATATGCCTTGTTTCTCCATGTTATGTAACGAAATTGTTTCTCCATATTATTGTCATGATGGGTTTCTGGGTGCTAGCCCATATGCAGAACACAACTCAGAGACGGGAAAAAGTTCAAAGGTTTAATTTAGAAGAAAAACAGGTCAAGGGGAATAATCAGGTCCAGGGCTGGTCACGGCTGGGTTACTGTCCTGGAGCTTGAGCAGAGCAGCAGAGGGGGAGGGTACCAGGAGGGTTCAGAGGCTGACGGCAGGCTGAGGGCTCGGAGGAGGCGTGGCTTGGCTGGGGCTTGTAGATCTCCAGGTTTGGGTTCAGAGGCAGATGGCAGGCTGAGGGCTGAGCAACGGCAGGGCTCGACTTCAGACTTATCAGTGTTCTGATCCAGAGTTTCTTCTGATCCTCTTCTTGAGGACGGGCAGGCAGGTTCAGACAGTTACATTCTTCAGATGAGCTCCTGAGAGCCGGCAGGCAGATTTCAGCAGAGAAACTCTTCCAGAGTTCCAGGGTTCAGTCAGGTTTCTTCCTAAGAAGCAGAGAAGACAAAAACTGATTAGGTTCAGGTTTCAGGGGAGTCAGAGAATCAGACAGGCTGGTTGGCTCAGGGTTTGTTGTACCGTGACTGACTAACACTCTGGCCCCGGAGTATTGTCCACAGCCCACTTAAGTACTGGTCCCCTGATGAGCAGATGAGAAGCAGCTGGTGAAGTCAGCTCCAGCTTCAGGAGATCCAGTACGCCCTCTGGTGGAGGAAGGTAGACAGCACCCCAGATCCCAACAGAAACACAAAAACCCCTAGGAAGGGATCCTCGGCGCCCTCTGGTGGGCAAGCCTCAGGATCCCAACAATTATGTAACGAAATTCGGTGGGGATGGCAGTTGATACTTGTATTTTCATCTTTGGTTTCAGGTTGTAAAACGAATGATAAACAGATTCAAAATGATAGAGGAAAAAAAAAGATTGATCTAATTATACAACAGGGTACTGATATTTAAATTTGTACTACAGGATACTAAAGTATTTTCAAAAGAGACAACATCAGTACTTTTGACAAGCAACTTCTACTTGTTGTGTTGGATAATAGAGATAGAATGAAGCAGAATGATAAAAAAGGTATAATACTGCATTTTACACACATATTTTTAGACAATGAAACCATGTAAACATGAAAATTGTTAAACAAACAAATCTAAAAATCCTCAAAAATAGTACATGTAACTGTTCTCTTTAAATATATAATACACATCGAACAATTGAATTAGATTTATGTAAAATTAAAAAAGAAAGCTTTTGTCATTATGTGCTATGTAACCATAAATCGGATTAAAAAAATTGCTGCTTCCAGCAGGGTTGGAAATAAAATTTAGTTATTTTGCAAAGGTTGCTTATGAATTTCGTAACTTATTTTACAATGTATATTAGTATATATATATATATATATATATATATATATATATATATATATATATATATATATAACTACAATAATTTCTAGTCTCCAATGTTACTAAGAACTGTTTAACAAAGCAAGACTTCCTCTCTAGTGCCAAGAGCAAGCAGTGGGTAAGACAATACTGGGATACTGCAAAGAAGCTCTTTCATCAACACCCCTTATCCACCCAAAGGTGTTAACTCATTCGTTTGAAGATAGTCCTAATTGGGTGTAGTTGGGAGGTAAGAGACCATCGTTTGAAATCCACCCCTTCTGATTTTAAGGAGGTGTAAAGAAGAAAGTGAAAAATGTTTAATTGATCCCCCAGTGGTGTAACCTGGCATCCCACTTAGATAAGGCGGAGAGATGTGAGACGTACAGAACTGGCTTAGCCTCTGAAGTCAAGCATCACCACACATGAATGACTCTTATTCTCTAATGATTTTTACAAAGTTAAAAATACTGTTTAACCGATTTTATCTCCTGGAACAAACTTTTAAGAGTTTCTAAACTACAATAAATTTAAAGATAGAGTCAACAAATGATTTAGGTAAAAAGTACATCAGGGTTATGTACAAGACATTCCATGAAAACTGGTCTTGGAGATAGGCTAGTGCCTGTCTCCAGCAGTTGGGTGAAAGGCAGGGTATACCCTGGAGAGGTCACCAGGTCATTACAGGGGAACACAGGTAAACTTGCCTTGACTCACCTAAGGTAGATTTTCCTTGACTATAATACATTTAGAAATGATTTTTGTACAATTATGGATTTCATTTGTTTGTTGTTTATTACATAGTTTCACACAATTATTTATAAATGGTTTTGATTCAACTAGGTTGTAGAGTTAGATTGGTTCAGTGTTCTATCGAAGGATAACCAACTGATTGCATTTATTAATTGACTCAGCAGCAAGCATGCCTGTAGCAACAGTGGAGAGGAAAAACTCACTTCTAACAGGAAGGATGACATCACCCCAGCTGATATTTATCTCTGGGATAGTCTCACAGCCACATCAGAAGAGACCAGATGAAGCTAATATGACAAGAAAAAGCAGACAGAACATTAAGTTATTGGTACAACTTAACAAATACTGCAGATTGGGAGAATAGAGATAGAATGAAGCAGAATGAAGAAAAGTGAACTCTATGTCCTCCAGTAGTCTAAGCCTAGGAGCAGGTATTAAACATTCATCTAAGTACCATCTAAGTTGAAAGGAGCAATGAGAAGAGAGAGGAAGAAGAATATTAAACAATTTCTTCCATTGGAGTTCTTCTAAGGAAAAATAGAAGAACTCCAAGCCCTAGCAAGGACCCAGGCAAAATACAGAATATGCACCATTATTTGTTTTACTGAAATGTGGCTTCAGGATTAGAGCCAGGTGCTTACAGACCTAAACAAGTCAAGCCGAAATATGACCAGTGCGGGTATTATGTTCTTTATTCTGTCAAATGATTGCTGTAAATTCATAATTAATTAAACATCATTGGCTTTCCATTATGTTATATTCACTTGCAATTATTCAGAAACCAACAAACAGCTTGAAACAGCTATAAGTCATATTCTATTATATTATATATTCTATAATATTATATATTATATTGTGGGTTTTTTGTTTTGTTTTTTTCAAAAGGGGTGTGAAGGGATCCATGTTTTTTTATTTATTTTTTCTCCAAAGGGGTGTCAAGGGGAGTGGACACGTGCATGAGTCCTGCTACATTGGTTGATGTGAATGGTGCGCTATGGTGTGAATGGTGTGCTGGAGTAAATAAGCAACTTATTACACAGTCAGAGCCTGTGTTTATGTGATTAAAAAGGAAATAAGGTGTACTGCATGAGTTAGCTGGGTTAAGAGCAGCAAGTGTAAGGGGTGTGCCCCATTTAAAAGACACAGAGGCAGATATCTGGTTTAGTGGTGGAAGTCCAGTAGGTATGAGGATACACTGAATCAGATGAATGTTAGGAGAAAAACCAGGAAACGGAAACAAGCTGTACACGGCGGTATCAGGACAAAAAAAAAAAAAATAAATTTCAGGCATCTCACACACAGGTGTGGTGCATTCCATGGGGTCGGAATGCCCATGGTGCATTCATGAGATTCGGACATATGAAACCTCATCAAACACAAAATGACTGAACAGTATCTAATGGAAAATACTTAAACAACATGGGCTTTCTAACAGTGACATGATTAATGAACTTAGCTGAATCGAAGCAGTAAGCAATAAGGATTAAATTAGGTCCCTTGCTATTCCTCATGTATAGTTGGTAAATTATGGCCACAAACTCAACAGAATGTAAGCTTATTATTGTAAAGGATGTTTCCACTCCAAGCTTCAATAATAGCTATGGAATTTGAGTGCATGTTTTTAATTCTGTGACATCTATGTGCCCCAAAACTCTTTTTTTCCCCATCTCTTTGTGTGTGTGTGTGTATGTGTGTTCCTTTATTTATAACTTTAATGAGCCTATTTTCTGGAAAAATAGCACATTGTGGGGACCAACTGCTCCTTGTGAAGTCAGACGCCAATACCCCATGGTGGAGTTGTTGTTTTAGGGTGAGGGGTCATGTTAATGACTAAGGTGGGAATTGAATTTAGCTTTGTGTCAGTTATGAACCTACGGGGTGACGTTCAGGGTAAGGGTCACGGTTAAGGTGGGTTAGAAATGTAAAGAAGTCAATGGAACAGCCTGCAAAGAGACATATTTGTTTGTGGGTTTGTGACCAAGTGGCTAAATTTTTGTTAACCTGTTGAGATACTGCAAACCCAATTTCCCAGGAATATGCTACGATGTAGGGCCTGACAGATATTTTTGTGAACCAGTCAACTGGTCCCCTTGAGAAAAAAAAGTTCCTCTTGGGTTTATGGTTGGGTACGGGTAAGGATACAAAGGTAAGGATTGAGTTTAGGGTTAGGTATATGTTGGAAATTGTTGGGATATGGGTTTTAATTAGGGCATGCAAATTAATGTAAAATGAATGGAAGTCAATGGAAAGTCCCCTTAAGAATAGTGGAAAATTGAAATCATGGCACCCACTGTGATGATTAAATACTGGGCAAGAAAACTGGAAGAGTGAATGTGGCCTTCAAACACAAGTGGAGAGAGATGACCATAGTGTTATTCAACACCAACAGTGTAGCTACTACTCTGTGAGAGAGGCACAAAATACTAACTGCTGTATTCCAGAGCTTTTTATACACAAAGATGAACAATTTTATTAAATCTTTTAACAATATGGCCTTGGAAGTATTTGGATGGAGTTAACTTTTAACAAGTCTTCAAGGTTGAAAGCTGAGGCGCTATTGAAATACATAAAAAGTGTATTTGAATAATTGAATCCAAATATGAATGAGCAATTTAAATTCTTTAAGAATATGTCGCCCTAAAGTGGTGGGAGTTCTGTCATTCAGGGAAAGCTAGGTGTAGAGACAATGCTTATCCACATAGAGATGATTTAAATGTGCTGATATTTTCTCAAGAAGTTTTGCAGTATTTAATCTAAGTATATTAACTTTAGCTAAGTATATTAACTTTAGAATAAGTTGGACACATGATCCTTGGGTGTTCAGTTACAATTCTTACCTACCAGCTTATCAATTCTGCCGTTCTCATTGGTTGAGCTGTCTCGCCTCTTCTGGTACTTTGTGTTCTTACAGTAGTTCTGTGCCAAGTTAAATTTTTTGCTGTATATAGAGACTAGTGTTACATGACACTTTCATTAGTATTGCCCTTCAATACCAATGCCCTACCTCCTACTGTACTCTCCTGTCTGCCTGCCTGGCCACTTTTCTTTGGCCCATGTCTCAAAAACAAACATCAAATACATAGTGATTAGTACTCTGCGTTGTGGCCGCAATAACCCCAGTTCGAATCCGGGTCACGACATGAACCACTAATGGACAAAGATTTTGGGGTGGTGGGGTTAGGGCATTGCGCCTGTTATATACATACCATTTATTCTCTGCTTTACACTACTACTACCACCAATTCACCTTGCTCATTCAGAAAAATGCAGTGATGGGATGTAGTATTGCATCCCATCACAAAGCCCATACTGTCTTCAAGGTAAGTGGTCTCAAACATTTTTGTCTGAATAGCACCTCAAAATTATGTGGGATTGTCAAGTACTACCATAATGCAGAAACAGAAAGAAATACCTTGCAATGAAGATACATTGCAAACTATTTACATTACCTTGTTATCTGTCAACACTCCAAGAGCTGTGTGATAGGCTCCATGATCCTGACCACATCCTAATTAAGTGTGATTTAAGATAAATTATTTTAAGTTTTATTCTTGATTTAACAGGAAGCCAATGAAGAGAATCTAGGATTAAAAACAGGTTGAGCTCTCTTTTTCATTTTCGTCAGAACTCTGGCTGCAGCATTCTGGATCAGCTGAAGGCTTTTACCTACATTTTGTGGAATTCCTGACACTAGAGAATTACAATAGTCCAGCCTTGAAGTAACAAATGCATGGACTAGTTTCTGACGATCACCCCTGGAGAGGATATCTTTTAAATTTTTGCAATATTCCAGAGATGAAAGAAGGAAATTCTCTTGATATGGGAGTAAAAGACAAGTCCTGATCAAAATTAACACCAATTTTTTTCACTTATTATCTGTGATTAATTGAATCCCATCCAAATGAAGTGACTGATTAATCAGCTTCTTTTTCATAGACACTGGTATGCAGGAGGACTTCCTGCCAAAGGCAAAGACAAAAAAACAAGGTTAGACTCAAAGACTCAGTTTGACTCAGTGAAACAAAGACTCAGGTTAGACTCTGCTAATCTAAGCATGACTAGAGTACCCAAAACTGGCAAACACTTTGGCGTTGAGGTGCTGACAGTCCACTGCTTAAGTACTCCTCCAGATAATGATCCAAAGAGCCGCAGGTGTGCACGGAGGACCAACAATGACAGGGCGCCACCTGGTGGTGGAGGGAGAAACAGACACAAAACAGACCACACAAACTGTATTCCTGACACCAGTCTACACAACATGTAGACTGATTTAAAGCTACAGTGTGTAATTTTCAGCGACATCTAACGTCCAGACTGCAGACCGCAGCAACATGAACATCTCCCCCCCACCGCTTCTCCCCCCCAATAGTACGGCGAGCTTTACAGGACAAAATGTCTTCCACGACGTCCGCATCACCTACCTTCTCAAGTGATGAGGTTTGTTTACATAGATAATTTTACAGATAGTATTTCATTAGTCTGTGTAGGGTATAGATTTCATGTAGACTTAAGATAATAAATGTACCCGTAATGGGCGATCTCGCAATCGCTAGTTTGTTGGCTCTGCGCTGCCGTAGCGCAAAGATGTCTGCCTCCATGGCTGTGAGACCCACTCCTATGTAATTATAAATAACGAATTCTAAGGCAACGCAAATATTAAGGTTAAGAGGCTGAGCTCGTAGATGATGATAAATAATATATTTATGTATAATATATTACATTTCTGACTGTATATCCCTGTAATTATTACACACTGTAGCTTAAAGGGAAAAAAACACATGTAATGAAATGACAACCTGAATAACCAATTATCAGAATACCTTCTGCAACTGAAAAAACATTCTATGCTTTGACACAATTGGAAGTGGAAAGCCACAGGTGACCTCATCAAATGCCACTGTGGTCTACTGAGAATAGAAAAATGTGGCTACAATTTCAGCCAAATCTGATGTTAAGCTCACAATCCATGTACCGAGACTTTGATCCTCAATGTGGCAGTCACTGTGTGGCCTGTCAACTTTCCAAAATTAAAAAACATAGCGTAAAAATAATCTTTAAAAAAAAAATCCAGAAAATACAATTTTCCCACTTATTAAGTGTCTGTGTTTTTGTTGCAACTGTCAGGTTGCACAACAAAATGTTTCAAAAAGGACAAATGAAGTATTAGTTCATCTGTCCTCATCAATAAATTCAGGCTTTAATTGTTGCAAAACTTAGCTCAAACCATCTAAAACTGGTTTGTTGAAGATGCTAATGGATTTAGAAGAGAATATTTTCCAGGCTTCACTAAGAAAACTGCATTTTTGCTGCCAAAGTTATAACAGTTGTTCTTATACAACCTAGTGAGTTGAGAATACAGCACTAGCATGATAACTTTAACCTTCATTAATGTTTTCAGTCAATGAATGACAGAGGACATCAAGGTTAATTGGCCAACTTTGGAGTCGGAGCTGAGCTGAATTGTGTGTTTGTGATGATTGACAATAACTCTAGAGGGTGAAATGAGAGAGACAGATCAAGCAAGAGATGAGGTCTGCGCCATTGTGTACATCACATACCTCCGGGCTGGTTAAGCCTCAGTGGCTGCATCCCTCTAGATATAAAATACAGCAGTTTGTATGTGTATTATTGTACTGTTTAAACCGCTGATAATGGTGCTTTGTAAAACCACTGAAAATGTTGGTTAACTCTGCATCCTGATAAATCTTCATATCATGATTTGTGAAAAATGCATATTTCATATTACTGCTCCAATCTTACTGAAATTAAAATTGAAATTATCATTCTTATTTTTCTACATTTAAATCATGACATCTCTTTGCACACAATCCCTGTGCTTCTCACCAGATGCTGCTTAAAGTATGTTGTCATTTGAAATAACAAATGTCAATCAGCTATCACCAATTTCCTACCCACACGTGGAGTTTAACTTGTTAGGCGAAAATAAATAACACAAGACGACAAATTTGAGCTTTCATCAGAAGAGGAACCTTAAGCAGTAATTTGTAGCACACTTTAGCTTCAGCTAGACTTTTCAACAGTATATGAAATATCTGATAATTAGCTTTTAAACATTTGAATTGTTAATAAGGAACCAGGAAAAATTTTGAATATGCAAGGCTCTGAAGAAAAGTAATGATCTTGTCTGAGACAGGATATACTTCATGTAAGCTACAACTTCAACAAGGGTGTCTGGAGATTAAGAACCTCAAAAAGGGTATGTGTTAACTTGCGCTTTTGTGTGCACACAACTTCAAGCAAAAGCTGTTCTGTGTGCGTATGTGTCTACAAGCAAGAGCAGACATATGGGGCTTTCATTTAGGATAATTAAAAGCTAATATTCAACAGAATCATCTCTTGGCTTTCCTTGCAATTAGTAGTCATCTATAATAAGGTTCATACTTCCATTTTTAATGTTGTTGCTTAATTACAATAGATGTTCTGCTTATTTTCCTTTGAAATCCCATCACCCCCTTACCCCCTTGATTTAAGAACTGGAATCTTTATTTGTCCATATCAGATTATTAACACTCATTGAATCTATCATGAGAGACAGTCAAGCAGGGAGGATCTGGTCTGAACAGTCGTTCACTACATAAAATAACCACTAAAGACAACAGGTTAAAATACAAGGGTACCTTTATTACTGTAGCTAATAATCCCTATCACAGTATCATTGTATCTAATAACTAAACAAGCACTAAACTAAAGAATACTGAAAATAGGCACAAATAAATAAAAGTGAATAAAGAGGGGAAAGGTGTTTTAAGAGTCCAATAAAGGGTCTCTGAGGAATGTTCAAGTTTTAAGGCTTAATGTATTAAAGGTAACCTTTATAATAGTAGCAAATAAATATGAATAACACTGATACAGAGATATTAACAGCAATCAAAAGATAGAGACTTGGATTAATCCTATACAATAACAAAAGGAATTTTTGTAGGGCTTCATTTTTATCACTTACATCAGTCTTTACCAGTGTGTCCCTTATTATATGGGAGTTGGTAGCACTGCAGCAGTTGCTCAGACAGTAGTATAGCTCCAAACATCAGAAAAACCAATGATTCACGGCTCAGCGGCTTAAATGACTCCTTGGAAGAACACCTGGCTTTCTGTGGGTGTCGCACGTGGGTTGATCAGACAAAATCGGGTAGTTTCTAATCTGCTACAGCAGGCGGGTTCAAAACCCTGCGTTCAACTTGGAAAGAAAGTCATAACCCTCAGCTCTTTCTGAATTGTAGCCAGGGTGCAGACTGGCTCACTCTATCGTTTACAAACTGTACTTCAGAGGGGAGGGGTTTTGATGGCTACATAACGTAACTTCAACTGAAAAGCTCTCAAGATCCGCAGACCAGTCGGATGCTTAAATAACCTCTGTCACAGGGAGTGACGTAAGGGGGTGGGGTTGCCCTCATTGACATTAGATCTTCAACATACCCCCTTTAGCTTTGAAGATTGTGGTGCTGGTCAGGGTCTTCAAAGCTACAAACAAGTTAATCCTTCAAGAGTAATTTGCAAGGTTCCAAGTGAGCCTCCAGTGGAAACCTGATAGTTCAGTTAAAGGTACGCTGCTTGGACATTCTAATATTTGCTTGGGGCGAGATAATCAACCGACTAGGTAAATACTCTTATTGATTATTATATATACTCCAAGTAAAAGCAAATGCATACTTTGAAACCATACATTCAGGTGATATATTGCTGTAATCTGTTCTCAAAGTTAGCTTGGGAGCTAGGTCTATACTAAGAAAGCTATAATGATTTTCAACTTGATATTTTAGCGCGGATGTATATCTGGGGGTTAGAACAAATCAATCTTCCAACCTGTGTATGCCTACTGTGAAATAACCACATCGAACATGACATGCTGACATGGAAGCCGCATAGTTTGCATAAAGGAAATTTTATTTTTAAGAAGCTTCCCAAAGGAAACCTTTGCACGACTAAAGCTGTTTGCACCCTGTGCAATGCAGAATTAGTGTACTGCAGTTCTTCCAGTCTCAAGTACCACCTAAACGCAAAGCATCCCTTAGCCAGTGTAGAATATTCCGGCTGGGCCAAGCATTGATATAGCGCAGGATAATAGTCGTTCTTGTCAAACTACAATTTTGGATGCAACCGAGGCAGGCCCGTCAGCACAGCTCTATCAGTCAAGCTAACTAATTCCTCACTCAGTGAATTGTCACCAGCTGACACCATCACAGTGGTTGAAGATGATGCTTGAACTTGTTTTCCAGTTGGCCACAGGTGAACCATCTTTCAAACTACCTGCGATGCAAACCATCATGAGAAGAATACATGATCAGCACGCAACGGAGAAAACTTCAAAGATGTCAAGTTTGCTTTAGGTAGGCTGTGTTATATAATATTAAATTTCATTTTACCACAACACAACAAAGGACTACCATATTATGTTTGCTTCTTGATGATTGCTTGGGTGAATGTGGGTAAAGTGTGATGCTTTTTTAAATTGTAGGGTCTGTGGTATTTGTGGTATTTAGCCTATTTTATTTATAGAGCAGGAGTTTCATATGATACAAACCTTTGTAAAGACTTACTTTTACTTTTTTAGGTAGCAGACATGTCATGATTGCTTTTGACAGAATTCAAATGAGCCATGTTAATCTATATTAATCTAGAATCATTACAAGATAACGGTGATATTAAACTAAATTTAAGAAACCTATATATATATATATATATATATATATATATATATATATATATATATATATATATATATATATATATATATATATATATCTCCGCAATATATATATATATATATATATATATATATATATATATATATATATATATATATATCTCCGCAATATATATATATATATATATATATCCACAGAAAAAGACATGCTTGTTTCTGATGTTATATCTGCTAAACAGTGTGGGAACGTCTGACCCAAGTATATTCAGCAAAAATTAGGCTGCAGGAGCTGAACTACTTTTGTCTCAAACTGCTCATCAAACAAAGTTTTGGTCTTAAAGGGTTAAAATAAAAAGGCTTTTTTTGAAGATATGTTTCAATAAAAGTTATATAATGTCTCATTTAAACTATTTTAGTGGATCTTCATTAAATTGTTAATTGTGTTAATAACTGCATAGTTATATTGTTGTAGAGGTTCTAATGAACTATTATGAAATGTCCATACAAACACTGGTCATGCCAAAATATACCTATGAGCTTAAGTGCCATACATAAACGTCAGCTACAGCAGTGATCAGAGTAAAGAAAGGAATGATGGAGTGGCATAGTTTCTCTGAATATGTATGTTGGAAGTGAGGAAACTCATCATTGTCATTGCCAGGCACTGATAAGCACACACAGATACACACAATGACACACCACACTATTGCTTGACAATTTCCAGGTGAGCTCACAACTTTAGATTGATGGTGTAGACAGAGCAGCATATGTTTTTCCTTCTAACTCTTCAAACTCTCTCTATTTCACTCTCTTATTGTCGGTGTTTTAGTGGGGCCTGTTTAGATCAATCATTAATCTCTTTGCTCCTCTTAAAAACCCTTTCTCCTTCCATTCGCTCATCGTACCTAGCGCATGTGTGTTTCTTTGTTTTGAAACATTAGAGGCAATCTCAATTCAACATGAATCTATTTAACACAAAGGAAACTCTATCAGCCAGCCTAATAGACCCCTTTTAGTTGATAAAAGTAGCTTCATTAACAAGGGCACAAATAATCAGTTTAAATGCCTGATTAGATAGAAAATGGCATGTCTCACATGTACATAACTCTTACTCTCGTTTGGATTATTTTCTAGTCAGCAGCTCTCTGTTAACTAACATCTGAGGCACTGATGACATGTTCGAATCTGGCTGCTGCATCATCTTAAGGGCAAGATTGGTCATTGGATTATGTCATAGCGGGGTGCCCGAGTCTATTCAGATTGGAAGACTCCTCTGTGGCCTAGGGTAACCTGTGATTTATTGCAAGTCCAAGCAAGCCTGCTGCTACATGCTCAGAGGAAAAAGGACATTGCGACAAATAGTTGTGAACATTGTAAGTGTGGATCAATAAAATATAAGTATTGGAATAGTTTCATCTTAAAATAATTCAAATTGATATTTTAAATGGTTATTGAGTAAGATATGTGGCAGATAATGTTTGCTTTGTTGAAAGGTTGAATGACGGATATTTAAGCAGAGATTCTCTGCAGTGTGGATACCACAAATCTGTGAGGATGGTATTGCTGCTGAAGATCCTCAGAAATGAAATTAGCACACAGAGCAATTCTAAGTGGTCCGACATCGATTCTTTGCCTTCATTGTGAGTCAACTGTCATGTTTACTAGGTGACAGAGTCTAAACTGAGTGAGGTGTGGTGACAGTCGGAGAAGGCTTGACCTGTTTGAATCTATAGTCCAACTCTTCCTGCCTCCTTATTTTCACTGCCTTCGAAGGACCCAGTGTAGGCTGGTTCCTTTGGAGGATTGCAGCTGCTGAAATTGAGCAGTCTGAGATTAAACCTATAGCTGTCAGTTTTTTAGGCCTCTGACAAAGTGGCTCAGTTTGTGTTCAGCACTTGTCCCTTATTCTTTTTTTCTGATTTGTAATGCTTACATTTAAACATTGGTTTACAACTTTGCTTCACTTACTACCCGGAGTTTGTTTGTGTTAGCATTATCTTGCAGTGTCCATCTATTTACATGTTTAGGTTAAGCTATTACTTCTTCATTATTGGTTGAAATTGTGTATTTTGTTTCAAAGCATATTCATGGTCTCGCATTAACATCTTTCCCCTTAGTGTCACTGGTGCCACGAATCGAGGGGGTCAAAAAGGCTGTTAACTGTCGAAAGTATTTCTCTTTTTGTCACAGGTTTCTCTTCTTAAGATACACGAAAGGTGAAAGTGTCAGTTTTGAGGTTCCAAGCGAGACCCAAACTCCTTTGCACTGGTAAGGGGTCAGCGCTGAGATCTAGGTCCTTTAAGTCTTTAGCTCTGTCTGATTCTGAGAAAGCATGCATGACAGGATTACTATTCGACGCTACTTTGTGAGGTCGCACATTTCTTGTGATACTTGCAGGATCTCAATGGCTGTTTCTGCATTGGGAAAAGATGCAAGCCCATCATCGACATAAAAGTTGCGTGTGATAAACTCTATTGCCTTGGATGTGGCATTTACTGCTTCGAGAGCTGCACGGCGAAGACAGTATATGGCTATAGCTGGCGATGGACTGTTGCCAAACACATGCACTGTCATCCTAAACTCTCTGATGGGTTTCTGCGGGTTGTTGTCCTCAAACCACAAAAATCTTAAGAAGTCACAATGTTTTTCATCAACTGCAAAACAGTAAAACATCTGCTGCACATCAGTTGTAACAGCGATTGGCTCTTTTCGGAAGCGGATAAGGACTCCAAGCAAAGTATTGTTCATGTCAGGTCCGCTTAGAAGCATGTCATTTAGCAAGACACCTTCATGTTTGGCACTTGAGTCGAATACTACCCTTATCTGATCCAACTTTTGTGGGTGGTACACACCAAACATGGGCAAATACCAGCACTCCCGGTCTTCTCTCAGAGGCAGGGCTGGCTCTGCTTGACCTGCAACAAACATCTTTTGCATAAAGTCGATAAAATGTTTTTTCATCTGCGGTTTTTAGTTCAGTGTGTATTGTAGTGATTTTAGTCTTTTCATAGTTTGTGACTTGTTGTTTGGGAGGCGACCATGTGGTGTCCGGAACGGTAAAGGAGCAACCCATGTATTTGAACTGTCCTTGTATACTTGTTGGTCTAATGTCTCCAAGAAACGTTTTTCATCAATTGAGAGAGCAGGTTTGTCGTTGTCCTTTGTTCTTTGGAAAACCTTATTTCCGAGGTTGTCTGTTTCCAACTCCAAGGAGTGGAATTGCATGTTGGGTTTGGGGTTAGCAGCTGTTTTGCTTAGTCTGTCTTTTACCAGGATGGCGCTTTCACATAGACTGAGAAGGGTAGCACGTCCATCTTGAAGGATATTTGTTCTGTGAACATTAATGGTTTTTGGCTTGTGTTTTTTATCCAGACAAACCTCTCCTACAATGACCCATCCGAGGTCAAGACGCTGTGCATATGGTTCATTGTGGGGCTCATTGTGCAGTTCTCTAACTTTGTGTACCTGAAGTACATCTCTGCCAAGTAAAAGGAGGATGTCTGCATGGGGATCAATGGCTGGTATTTTGTCTGCGACTGCTTTTAAGTGAGGATAGAGGCTAGCTACTTCTGGAGATGGAATCTCTGATCTGTCATCGGGTAGCATGTCACACTCTAAGAGAGCAGGAAGCGAGATTTGTACTGAGCTGTCTAGCGATTCAATGACAAAGTTGTTTGCAAGCCTGCCATTGACATCCATGATGCCTGCACAAGTTTTTAGAGTGTACGACTCCAACACTCCTTCGATGCCAAATATGTCAAAAAAGTCTGTCTTTGCTAATGAGCGATTACTTTGCTGATCAAGGACAGCATACAATTTGACTGCTCTGTTTGGTTGGCCAGCAGGGAACACTTTAGCCAAACATATTTTAGAGCATGGCTTAGGACCCAATAGGTTTTCACATACTTTAGGGCATTTATTTGTCACGTCAATGGTACAGGTCTCTTTTTGCTCCCCGCCATGATCTTCACTAAAGCCAAAGCTCTCTGGTTTGAGTGAAATCGGCCCAGGGTGTAAAGCTGTGACGTGGTTTTCACTATTACACTCTGCACATTTTATCAGCCAGGTACAATCTTTAGCCATGTGACGTGCAGAGGAGCAACATTTAAAACAGATATTTTTCTCTTTAAGGATGTTCTTCCTCCTTGCTAGACTTTTACTTCTAAACAGCCTACATTTTTTAGCGGGTGGAGCTGGTGATGAAGTGGACAGTTCTTTTCTGGATCTGTGATGTCTCTTTTATTTGTCTTTTGGTTTGTTTTCGTGATATATGACACGTCAGTCTTTCTAACAGAGATGGGGGTTTGATATTTTGGTTTAAATGTCTTTTCTGTTTTGTTGCCCATTGCAAATGCTCCTGTAACATAAGCAAAGCTGGGGTCGTTGCGCATCTTGGCTTAATCGTTTATAAAGTCTACAAAAAATGAGAATGGGGGATATGACACTTTTTTCTCCCTTTTAAATCTGGAGGCATTTGTCACCCACCTTTCTTGAAGATTGTAAGGCAGTTTGGCTCGGATAGGGTTAACACCATGTGCTGTGTCCAGATGGGAGAGTCCTGGGAGGAAGCCATTTAACTTAGCTGCATGAAACTCTGTCAAAATGTCCCCCAGTTCTCTCAAACGATGACTTTCCCTGTTTGATATCTTTGGGAAGTCTTCAATTTTCTTTAGCAGGGCATGTTCTAGGATTTCTGGTGCCCCAAAACAGTCCTCTAGTCTTTGTTCTACAGTGTGCAGACCTACCATGGGGTTGCCTACATATGCTGCTCTGATGCGCTTGGCCTGTGCAGCAGATTGAGGTCCAAGCCATTTGGAAAGCAAGTCTAGCTCCTCTTGTGGTAGCAAGTTCAGTTCTTGTACTGCACTCTGAAACGAGGCTTTCCAAGCCCAGTAATTCTCTGGTTGGTCGTCAAATTTGAGTATTCCTGAGCTGACCATTTCTCTTCTCATGAGGTACTTAGCTAGACCTGATGCATCTGTGGGGCTATTGTCTGCAGGTCTGGGTGTAGGTATATAGAGCTGAGGATAGCAAGGGTGGTTATCACTAGTCCGATTTGCTGCATAGTGGGTGTAATACCTGCTGTACTGCAGGTTATCTGGATTATACAGAACATTGGGCAGTGTTGTTACTTCTTGTTGTTGAACTGCTCTCGTTTTCATCTCCATTTGTGTTAGAGGTTGGAACTCTTGACTGAACTGGTGTTCACTTACCTCTTCAAGGTTTGTTGATTTGTTGTTTGTGGAGGGTGGCATTGAAAGCTGTGTCAGCTCAGGATTGGAAATGCGGAGCGTTTGTACTCCTTTCAGTAACTCTGCTTGTTGCTGTACATACTCTTGTGTCCTTTTATCTGTATCCATAGGCGATGAAATATCTAGTCGGGACTGCTGTGGATCTCCATTTTCCTGCATGCAAGATTCCCAAGCTTGAGCCTCAGCTATCGCTGCTGCTACCTCTTTTCTTGATTTGAGTAGGTGCAGATCTGCATCCAGTTCAGCCTTCTTCTTGAGCTGTTCAGCTTGCTCCTTTAATAACTCAGCTTCTTTTTGTGCATAAGAGAGTTGTGCGATGGGGGCTTCTGCTTTTGCCCGTACCCTGGTTGCAGCAACAGATGATGTGGTGAGTTGGCTGGACCTGGTCCATCTCGATCTGGTCTCTAGCATCTCCTCTAAAGCTGGATCTTGTGAAGAAGCCATGGCGGTCGTTGTTTTCAGCTTGGTGTCTTCATGGTGGAGCATTATGGATGGATGCCTTTTTACTATTCTGCCCTCACTAAACGTATGTAGTGTGTAGTTTAGCAGATAGCGAACAGACTTCACGTGAAGACAATGTTGAATGACTCTGTCATGTTTATTGCTTCAGCCAATAATAATTTGTAAAACTGCAAATAAACAGACATAAAAAAAACAGTCAGTATTTGCATTAGAAATTGAGTCATGAACATAGCATGGACATATTTGTAACAGAAAACAACAGCTGCAGTTTTATCTACTTGCAGAAATAAGTAAAATATACACCCTAAAGTCCGCTAGCTTAACCGCGGCTAGTTAGCATAAATTAGCATAACTATAGCAGCCGTTCGGCATAACACTGAAACATTACACCTGCCGGTACAGAACACATCAACACAATGAAAACTTACAGGCATATGCTCCCAAAAGCTCCGTGGAAGATACTTTCTCTCTTTAAGCAGATCCACCGTAATCCCTGCCTGACTGCTTTGCATACAACACAGAAACTGACCGAAGAAATTCCCTCTTCTAACAACAGGTTGAACAGACTCGCCACAAGAATCAGAATCAGAATTCTTTATTTGTCATTGCTCCACAGGGGTGCAACGAAATTTCTCGAAAAATTAAAAACAGTACAAGCAATTAGTGCAAATTTAAAAGAAAAATAAATACGAAAAAGTTTAAAAAGGGATACTGTGGGCTCTCCTGAGGTAGCGGGTACAGGTTATTGCACGTGGGGTAGCATTATTGATAGTTACAGTTGTTACAATGTACGTGACACTGCATGAAAAGTGGGATTTTCGTCAATATACGCCACTGTAGATTGTCGTGGAACTTCAGGTTAGCGGCAGTTTACGGCAATTTGCAGGCTTCGCCGAAAACTCCCGTAAATTGTCAGAAATTGATGTGGAATTTCTTAGGCAGTGTTCCCCCCATGTCTCCCCCCCATGGAATTCTAGGGGAGGCTTTAACGTGTAAATGAAAAATGAACATGCTGTGAGCTATACAAATGCAAACCAGGGTTGCAGGTGGGGGGGGGTTACCCCAAGTGACATCTTTCTAAAAGGTAAGAAAATCTCTGATACAAAGAGATCAGGCTCAGTATAGCCTCTTAGATTTTAGCTTGAATTGATTTATTTAATTAAAGTATAGAGACCAAAACAGATCTGTAGCTGACAGAGCAATACATTTAGAGCAGTAATTATTTTTAAAAAAATTTGCATTTAAGATAAAAAATAAAATGTTGTCTGTCAATATGCTCAATTCACAATTACTTAAGTGGAAAAGTTTCAAGAAATGATTCTGAGATGATTCACTTTATAACATGGCACATTATCCTGTTGGAAGTAGCCATCAGAAGATTGGTACACTGTGGTCAATAGGACATAGGTCAGCATGCTAAATTGGTATTAAGTGGCCCAAAGTGTGGCAATAAATATCCCCCAAATAGATGGTAGAAATAGATCAGGCTCAGTATAGCCTAATTATAGACTCTTACATTTTAGCTTGAATTTATTTATTTAATTAAAGTACGCTAGATTACTGTGTATGCAAATGTTATGTAAAAAAAATACACAAAATAATTTATTTCAAAAATTTGTTTTAATCAGAATCAGTTGGCTGTAATGGCGGTTGGCAAACAATTTTTTTTTTTTAGATTTCCACTTTTTTTTTATTGAATATATAAGAAAACAATAACAATCTCAAATAACAAGTCAATAACAAATATTTCAATACAAGAAGAAATATCACAACTCCTGCTTTTGAAAAATACTATTAAATGCACAGGCTGGAACAAAGTATAAAATAAAATAAAATAAATAAAATAATAATAGTAGTAAAGTAAATTAATCAGTGGGGACTACCAACTGAAATTCTTCAATTAACTCAAACAATTTAATTGCATTTAAATTTTGCATCTTTCTCAGACATCTTTTGAAAAGGGAAAGTTCATTTTTGAGAGCAGAGATTGAGAGGGAGCATTTTGCATAGCGACATTTATGGATATAATACTTTGTTACAATTATTAGAATATTGATTAAAAATTCCATTTTTTTTTCTTTAATGGATAAACCGAATTGAATGTTTTGCCAGGAAATAAAATCTAAATTTATTGTTTTAGAAGACAGAAAGGTTCGAAGTTGATCCCATAAGTTTAATACTTCTTTACATTCATAAAAAAGATGTTTAGTTGTTTCCAATTGAGTTGTACAAAAGCCACAATTCTCAACATTAAACTTAAATCTCTCTCTTAAAAACTCATTTGAAGGATATATGTTATTTATTATTTTAAATTGTAATTCTTTATATTTAGGAGGAATTGGGAATTTCAAATAATTTGTCCTAATTTTGACTATCATAGATTTCTTAAAATTTTGTAAGAGAGCTGTGCTTTTTGTTCTTCCTGGGTACATATTATTTATAGAATATTGATTCAAAAACTTGTTGTTGCATTTATTATCTCTAATGTCCACCTGCTCAAATTCAATCTTATGGAGTCTAGGAATAAAGGAATTAGGTAAACTGTTTTTAATAGAATGAATGAGGACATCAGGGATACTACGTAAAACTTTCTTATAAATTCTTAGTGAACAATCGTTTCTAAACTTCCTGTTAAAATCCTCCAAACTTAGAAAATCACCATTACCATTTGGCAAACAATTTATAGGTGCATTACCATAGATATCCATAGTAATTTATTATGGATATCTATGTGCATTACCGCCACCTTCCAGAATGGAGCGACGCGAGCTCTTCTCGCGAGTCCTTCCGTATAACAATGACGTCGTATTTGATTGGAGGAGCCTGATGAGCCTTCGGCCCCATCGTCCAATTACGTGTGAGCTTTTGTGCACTACGACTACTCGCGAGACCAGCATATAAGCAGAAATGTTTGTGTTACTATACTCAGAAGAACTTCATTTCCAGTTACCGTGTTTGTATTTTGTTGTTACATGAACAATGGCTGCATGACGTCTCGCGTTCAACTCGCCTCCAACTGCTCTTAGTCCACAACTTTCGGCCAGCCCGCAGACTGACGAGAAGAAACTGCTGATTGCTATCAGCGGACTGTCTCGTCAGCTTACCCAGCATACTGCCGACATGAATGAGCGGCTCACTCAGCTGGAGAATTCGATGCACTCCAGGTTGCCGTCCATAGAGGACAAGATGGCGGCTCTGCAGTCGAGCAACTTTGCGGGATATACGAACTCGAGGAAGAGAAGACGGGTGCACAACGCCACGCTAGCGGTAAATATATGTTCGATTACTGGTAGCTATGCTAAAAGCAGCCTAGCTTAGCTAGGCAAGCTAAAGACAACCTAGCCTAGCTAGGTAAGCTAAAAGCAGCCTAGCCTAAAGCTTTATTAAAGTGTATTTTTCTGTGATTCACAGGAAGCAGTACGCCGTCTTCACAACTCGGAGACTAATTGCAGGCGCTATGAACCGGAGCAGGGGTAAGATTTAAAGAATATGCTTTCATTCTGCGGTAAAAGGACATGGATACTGATAAATACCGACCATAGCTGTACTTTTTTTTTTTTTTCACAGACTACCGTCGCCTCACAATGAGGCGGTGACCTCCTATTTGCTCCGAGCCATCTCGGCAAGTCCAGATTTGCACGATGTTGTTAAAGACGACATTGTGTGTAAGTGACTTGTTTAAATGTTTTCTCCTTCCTTGTTACTGTGACTTGCGTTTGATTTTTTTTTTATTCATACCACTCTCATTTGTTTTCCAGCTGCCTGTAAGACGTTTTATGAGACGGTACACAGGAGCTTCAGGTACACGCAGCTAGCCAACACGCTGCGTGCGGAGGATGCCAGGCAATCTGCTCGGAGTCGGGCCAGAAGAAAGAGGGTAAGACTTTATTTGGTGACTATTTTTCAGGTGTATTGATAGAGGTGTTGTGTCCATATGCAGTGCGCTGATTCATTTATTTTTTTTTTCAGCTGCTGAAAGCGAGGCAGAGTGTGCTAGCAGATGAGGAAGTGGAACTCTGGAAGTCCGCCACCGTCGACCTCATGTCCGACGAAGAAGACGGCGTCGTCTGCGTGTCTCTGGATGGATTGTACGGTCGCCACCATTTCGTAGGCCATGTGTTAAGCTGCAGTCCCGGTTAGAAGCGATGCCGAAGTACAGGGCCACGCACAGTAGGCGTCTGCACATCGGACCTGCCTCGGAGGGAATGCTGCCAGTTACCTCCAACCCCGAGGAAGCAAACGGACCGTTCACGGACATTTAATTTTTAGAAACGCATGTGTTTGTTTACGCGTTGTATATAGTTGTGTGTGTGTGCGTGTGTGTGTGTGTTTCAATAAAGCTCTTTCTTTGCATAAACAACTTCCTGGCAAATGTTCATTTCCTGTATAAATTCATTCATGTCCTGGATGATAGCATAATAATTGTGTAGTAGTGTAGGATAACATAAATACACACCATATGAATGAATAAATATATGAATGAATAAATATATATATATGAATAAATATATGTACATTTATATGTAAATATATATATATGCCAACCAATCACGAGCGACTTTACTTGTTTAAAAAGAAGTGGTTCCGTCCAATACTCAGTAAGAAAATTAAAGCCTGGCGTGGCCACGTGTGGTTTTGCTGCCAATCACGAGTGATTTCATTTGTTTGAGAATAGTGGTTTCAGCCAATACTGAGAAGGTTATTCAAGCCAGACCTGGCCAGCCGCGCGGGTTTGCTGCATTCATATGCTAATTAGGACCATTAGTACAGCTGATCGCTCTCCACATACGTCATGGTCCGTTTCCGACAATTTGTGGCACGACAAACGCGGACAAGCACGGGTTGCAAATTGTCGGAAACTGACGAAAATCAGGCAGATCTGCGGGAGTTTACGGGGGTTTACGGGGACGAAAATCTCACTTTTCATGCAGTGTGAGGTGTTCAGGGCAACAACAGCTCTAGGAAAGAAGCAGTTTCTCAGTCTGGTTGTTTTTGTCCTTATTGCCCTGAAACCTCTCCCAGATGGGAGCAGTTCAAAAAGATGGTGACCAGGGTGTGAAGAGTCCCTGATGATGCTGCGGGCTCTCCTGAGGCAGCGGGTGGAGTAAATCTCCTCCAAGGAGGGGAGAGGGCAGCCAGTCAGTCTTTGGACGGTGTTGATGACCCGTTGGAGCTGCTTTTTCTCTACTGCAGTGCAGCTGGAGAACCACAGCGAGATGCCGCAGCTCAGCACCAACTCCACAGGGCAGCGGTAGAAGGTCCGCAGCAGCTCTGGTCGTAGGTTGTTCTTCCTGAGAGTCCTCAGGAAGTGCAGTCTCTGCTGCGCCTTCTTCAGGATCGCCGTGGAGTTGGAAGTCTACGTCAGGTCCTCGCTGATGTGGGTGCCCAAGAACCTGAAGACTGGCACCATCTCCACCCTGTCCCCGTTGATGATGATGGGCTGTGTGTCCTGTTTACACCTCCGAAAGTCAACGATGAGCTCCTTTGACTTGGAGGTGTTCAGAGTCAGATTATTGTCCATGCACCATGCTGACAGATGCTCCACACTGCATGAAAAGTGTGATTTTCGTCACTATGCGGCACTGTAGATTGTCGTGGAAGTTCAGGTTAACGATTGTTCACGGTAATTTGCAGGCAACATCGAAAACTAAATTGTCAGAAATTGACGTGGGCTTTCTTAGGCAGTGTTCCCCCCATGCCTCCCTCCCATGGAATTCTAGGGGAGGCTTTAACATGTAAATAAAAATGCTGTGAGCTATACAAATGCAAATCAGGGTTGCAAGGGGAGTTTTACCCCAAGTGACATTTTTCTAAAAGGTAAGGAAATCTCTGGTACAAATAAATCAGGCTCAGTATAGCCTAATTATAGACTCTTACATTTTAGCTTGAATTGATTTATTTAATTAAAGTATGCTAGATTACTGTGTATGCCATTAGCAATAGCAAATGTTATGTAAAAAAATACACAAAATAATTTATTTCAAAAATTAGTTTTAATCAGAATCAGTTGGTAAAATGTGAATCAGAATCAGCAAGGTAAAATGTACATTCCATGCAAACAACATTAGAATCAGAATGAGGGGTCTGCAGAGATCACAGTCTCCTAGAGCTCAACTACTGTGCATAGTGGCATGACTACCATCACCTTTTCTTTGGTCTTACTTAAATGCACAGAGGATGTATTAACCACACATCTTCTAGCAATGCGCTCAACTGGCAGAAATGATGCTGGGTATGACGTGTCTGTTCCCTGCAAGCCCCAAACTTCTATTGGCTTTCCATAAAAATGTCTGTCCGGATGGGGATGAAGCCATGTTTACATGATAGACGTGACGATACGCGACTCTTCCCAGACTGCCATTCATAACATCCCTGTTAAATCTGCCGTGAAATATCTTGGTGTTCACATCACCAAAGACAATAAATCACTCGAAAAACTAAACTGTTGGAATATTTTAGATAAATGTAAATTTAACTTAAATTTGTGGTCTCAACGTGACATATCAATTTTTGGTCGAACTTTCCTTACAAAAATGGAATGTCTCTCAAGATTTATCTATCCAGCTTATTCCATATTCCTTCCTAAACATGCAATTAAAGCTATAAATCAAATTAACTTCAATTTTATCTGGAAAAACAAGACACACTACATTAGGAAAGGAGCAATGTTTAAAGAGTATAATGATGGAGGTCTTAAAGCAATAGACTTTGAATGTTTAGACGGAATGATTAAAATGAATTGGCTCAAATCTTTTCTGAAAAATGAAAATAGTTTTTGGTTTCATATCCCCTCCAAATTATTTATAGAATTAGAAGGAATTAACTTCCTTCTTAAATGCGATTTTGATCCTAAGAAACTTCCTGTTAAACTTTCTTCTTTTCATCAACGCGTCTTACTTTATTGGAAACTAATATTTAAGCATACCGGTAATTTTAGTCCTCATAACACCCCACTATGGAACTCACGATATGTCCTATTCAGGAACAAGTCTTTATTTTACAAGAGCTGGCTATAAAGTGGTATATGGTCGATAATGCACATTCTTGATGACAAAGGGAATTTTTTACCTTTTGAAACACTTTGCTCTAAATTCAAAATAAATAACAGAAAACAATATAATATATTAATCAAAGCCCTTCCTCAGCCTCTGATCATAATGTCATACAACCTACTCCTAAACCATGTCCAGGTAAAACTTCCCTCTCTTTTACTCAACGGTCAGTCTGTTATTGATAAAAAGCTGACCAACAATGTCATGCATAGTTTGTTTGTCAAGGAATTTCATCCCGATACATTCCACAGAAACCTAATCTCCAAGCATTTTCCAAAAGAGAAAGTGGGAAAACTGCGGAATAAATATCTACAGTTTCCTGTTGCTCCAAAAGTTAAAGACGTCCATTTCAAAATAATCACTGACATTTATCCTTCCAAGGAATTTCTGAGGCTCCGTTTTGGTTTTTGAAGAAAACGATTGCACCTTCTGTGAATGTGAAATTGAGACTGTTGGTCACCTCTTTTACGATTGTATGTACATGAAAGTTTTCTGGGAAGATTTCTGCTTCTGGTGTGCATCTCATTTTGATTCTCCTTCTCATCTGGACAAAGAGAATGTTTTGTTTGGACTAGAAATGACAGATAACCTGCAGGACCTAGCCTTTAATTTGTTACTCATGATGGGGAAATTTTACATTCACAAAAACAAATACATGAGGACCAACCCAAACTTCAACGTTTTTCTTAAAGGGATAGTTCGGTATTTTTGACATGAATCTGTATGGCATCCCCATCACCAGCGGCATGCAATCACACTGACTTACCCCTGGCAGCGTCCTGTGAGCAGAGTTATCGTCCAGTTTTGGTCAAGCCGAAAGTAGTCCGACAGGTTTTTAGAGCCAGCGAAATAAAACGTTTCTCTTCCCAAAACATTATGTGTTCAAAAGAGCGGCGGAGGGAGACATGGCTGTTGTTGGGCTCGCTGTCTGAATGACGGCGCGCACTGATACGAACAGAGAGAAAATAGGACCAATTGATAACGACGTGGGACTTTTTCCACTACAATGTTTTTGGGATGCAAAAATATCACTCTTTTGAGCACATAATGTTTTGGGAAGAGAAACGTTTTATTTCGCTGGCTCTAAAAACCTGTCGGACTACTTTCGGCTTGACCAAAACTGGACGATAACTCTGCTCACAGGACGCTGCCAGGGGTAAGTCAGTGTGATTGCATGCCGCTGGTGATGGGGATGCCATACAGATTCATGTCAAAAATACCGAACTATCGCTTTAAAGAACTTTGTTTGTATTTTCAGTCACTTAAATTTATGAAGAAAAAAAAGGTATAAAATTACACACTTTTGTATAGGGTGACCATATTTTCATTTGGGAAAACCAGGACACCTAGGAGCGGGGGGGGGGCTTGGTTGAAAGAACAAATGTCTCATCATCGGGAATTGGAAGTTCAGTTTAATATAATACAACTCTGTGAATAGTTCCGTCTGAAATTAATGGAAATAGTTGTTTTAATGGTTATTGAGTCAGATATGTGGCGGTAATGTTTGATTTATCTAAAGGTTTTAATCTGTTACTGTGTAAATGGGTTTGGCTGGAATTTAAGGACAGATTCTAATAGATCTGCAGAGTGGGAACTATAAATCTGATAGGAGTTAAATTTTTTTTATTGTTGTTTTGCACAATATGCTTAACTAAGTATTTTTTGTTGTTGAATATTAGACATTTTGCAGATATATTTTTATACATACATTGTTTAGATTTACCCTTTTATAGAATAGAATAGAAAATCCCTTTATTGTCCCACAATGGGCAGATTTACAGCAGCAGAAAGATTATTGAAAATGGTCACACAAATGAGGACCTTAGAAAAATGTATAAGAATAACATAATAGGGAAGATTTAAAATATAAACAATAAAATACTGTAAAGTGTTTTAACAATATAAAACTGGAGAATAAATAACCAATATGCTGCTATGGACATTTTTACAATAATGGATATTTGAAAATAGCAGCAACATCAGAGATGTGCAGAATGACAGCAGCAGGTTATTTAACTGACTAAGGTTTCTATCATTACATTTGATTTTATTTGTTCCTGCTCCCGCTGGTTGGAACATTTATTCCACTCTGGATTCTTGTGAGTGTAGTCTTTGTTCACATTAACTTTTAAAAAAATATATAAACAAACAAACAGTTTTAAAAACCTCGGTATTCATTCTTGTCCTGCTTTGTGTGTCAACTTTCACGGTTGCTAAGCAACAGAGCATACAACGGTAAAACCCGCTGAAGGGTGGACCTGTTCAAATTTACAGCCAAAACTCTTCTGGCCTCCTCATTTTCAAGGACTTGGAAGGATCCAGTCTAGGTAGACCGTGTCCTTGGAGGATGCAGGCCAGGTTTTCTAACAGAGCCTCTGATTAAGAACAGGGCTGCCCGCACTGACGCGGCTCAGGGATTACGTCACACGGAGCGTCGTGCGCAGTGAAATCAGGACATTTCCTCACTTTCTAAAAAAAACCCGGGACGCCCGGGACAGGACGTGAAATACGGATATGTCCCGGGAAATACGGACGTTTGGTCACCCTACTTTTGTATGACCATAAACTCAATGTAAACCCGTAGCTATTATTATTTTATGTTTATTTTATTTTTTTTTTTTATTTATTTATATGTTTGTTTCCCTTGTTTTATTTTTATTTTTTTTCTACATTCTATGTCTCATTTTTTCTTTAAGTTATAATGTCACCAAATGCTGTGTATCTTTATTTGATGTTTGAATTACTCTGTATTGTTACACGGAATTGCCAATAAAGCAAAAAAAAAAACAAACAAAAAAACATGATAGACGCGAGCTGTTCTCGTGAGTCCTTCCGTATAACAATGACCTCGTATGTGATTGGAGGAGCCTGACGAGCCTTCGACTGCTCGTCCAATCACGTGTGAGCTTATAAAGCAGACATGTTTGTCAGAAGAACTTTATCTCCAGTTCCTTTGTCTGGATTTTGCTGGTACGTGATCAATGGCTGGATGACGTCTCGCGTTCAACTCACCTTCAACTCCTCTTGGACGCGATCCACAACTTTCAGCAGTCGAACAACTGTGTGGGAGAGACGAACTCAAAGAAGAAAAGCTAGCGGCAAATATATGTTCGATTACTGCTAGCTAAGCTAAAAGCAGCCTAGCTAGCTAAGCTAAAAGTAGCCTAGCTAGCTAAGCTAAAACCAGCCTAGCCTAAAACTACGGCTAACAGTAGCCTTGCAAGAACAAGCTTTATTAAAGTGTATTTTTTGTGATTCACAGGAAGCAGTACGCAGTCTTCACAACTCGGAGACAAATTGCAGGCGCTATGAACCGGAGCAAGGGTAAGATTTAAAGAATATGCTTTCATACTGCAGTAAAAGGAAATAGATACGGATAGATACCGATCATAACTGAACATTTTGTTTTCACAGACTAATTTCGCCTCATAATGAGGCGGTGACCTCCTTTTATTCATACCACTCTCATTTAATTGTTTTCCAGCTGCCTGTAAGATGTATTATGAGACGGTACGCAGGAGCTTTGGATATTCGCAGCCAGAGAACACGTTGCGTGCGGAAGCTGCCAAGCATTCAGCTCGGAGGCGAGCTAGAAGAAAGAGGGTAAGACTTTATTTGGTGACTATTTTTCAGGTGCATTGATAGATGTGTTGTGTCCATACGCAATGCATCCCATCGCATAGTGCTGATTCATTGATTTTTTTTTTACAGCTCCTGGAATCGAGGCAGAGTGTGGTAGCTGATGAGGAAGTGGAACTCTGGAAGTCCGCCACCGTCGACCTCATGTCTGACGAAGAAGATGGCGTCGTTGGCGGATGGATTGTACGGCCGCCGTCATTTCGCAGGCCGGACCTCTCTGAACAGTCCCGGTTAGAGGCGACGCCGAAGTACAGAGCCATGCACAGTAGGCGTCTGCACATCGGACCTGCCTCGGAGAGAATGCTGCCAGTTACCTCCATCCCCGAGGAGGCAAACGGACAGTTCACGGAGTTGTAATTTTTGGATATGCATGTGTGGGCAGATCCTCGCATTGTGGAGAACCCGTGCTGGTCCTCACTGGAGAGGACAGGTGGTGTCCTACTCTCACCCTCTGGGAGCGGTCTGTCAGAAAATCCAACTACAGGTGCTGTTGGGGAGACCCAGGTGTCCCAGTTTGCTTACCAGCCGGCTCGGGATTATAGTGTTGAACGCCGAGCTGAAGTCCAGGAAGAGCAGCCTCGCGTAGCTCCCCCGCTGCTCCACGTGGGTCAACGTGGTGTGCAGGACGGTGTCGATGGCATCCTCCATGGACCGGTTGGCCCTGTAGGCAAAAAGGGGGCAGAGCTGCGCTACAAACAGAGAAAATCCTCATTAGACAGCACAGTATTTGTTTTCCTTTTTACTCACCATTGTTTGTCCAATTATGTCCTGCTAAATTGGCTAGATGATGTAATTGATTACACTCAAGTGCAGGTGTGTTGCCAATTGGTTATACACGCACTAAGCTCTAGGAAGCTCAGGAATTGTCAGAGTGAAAAGTGCCAAATTAAAGACAACAGAGAAATCTGGAACCGGTGTCTGAAGCTGTTATTTTTTCACCTTGCTGATCCTCGACCAAACTATTTCACAAGACCTAAAAATTAAGAGAGAAAATATTCAAAGCAAAGGCTAGAAGTTTAACAAATCATTGCTTGAAGATGGAGACTTTATTCAATATTTTAAAGAAGAATGGACTTCATACTTGGAATATAATGATCTCCCTGGAACATAAGCATCTTTGCTCTGGGAGGGTGGAAAGGCAAAGATGAGAGGTAACATAATCTCATTCTCATCACATAAGAAGAAAAAAGAAAACCAAAAGGTTCAGGCATTAAAGGAAAGAATTGGGGCTGTGGGAAGCATCCTGCAGGGCGCAGGGGCTTGGTCCCTGAGTCTTGGGGCTCTGGGGGGTGGTCGGAATGGAGGGGATTGGGATGCCATGGGGCAGCCTACAGCAGCCGCTTGGGGGGGGGGTTCTGTAGCGACGGATGTGGGTTACTGGCCTGGTTGCTGTGCTGAGTGTGTCTTGGGTAGGTCCAGGCTTCTGGGGTCTCTGGGATGTGTGGCAGGGCGTTTGTGGCTTCTGTCTATCCCCCTATCTCAGTCCTGGTTTCTTCCAGTATGAGGGGTTCTGCATGGTTCGTGCAGGCTGGCTAATCAGGGGTTTTTGTTTAATGGATGGTTTCGGGGGTGAAAGTGTTGGCCCTTGTGAGTGGTTGGCTTACAGACCCTGTCACCTGTTCCTGGCCCCCGGGCTATGGTGGTGCGACAGGCGGGTCCCCCCTCTCTAGGTGCGCACTCGGGGAATGGGGCTACCTATTGTCAGCAGGGGAGCTGAGTGCAGTAGGCCCCCCAGTCCTTTTGTCCCCATCCCAAGACTCCTCCGTCTGCCTGCTTCATCACACTGCCACACACATAGGACCTTGGGGAGGGCATCGTTACAAGAGGGATCAACTTTGTGATGATGTCCCCCACCCAAATTTTATTTTATATTTTAGATATTTTCATTCACAACATTTTCACAACACACCTCTATGTAAGGCATTGGTGGGGGGTGCTGCTTATTGTGTGGCTTGGTGGTTAATTGGGGGGGTGCTCTGGCACCAGCTACCTTTCGGAGGGAGGGTGGACTCTGCGGGGCACCCCCTTTGGTACTCCCAGTTTTTATCCCACTTGAGAACAACAAGCAACAACACAACATTTGAGCAGGTGTAGGCAGGATTGGGGTCTTTCTCACACCCCCGTTCTCCGGTTGCCGCCTGGATTCTGGGACATGGAGGAAGACATGGGGGAAGAGAGGGCCACCGGGATCATGGCAGGGAGTTGTTTCGGGGCCTGGGTGGCTTGCCGGTACCGGGACTGACATTTCTGCTCTTCCCAAAAGGGTTGGGGGGAGGGGTGGCAATGTTATGGATGGGGAGGAAGTGGATCTGTGAGTTATTTGGGGGGGAGAGAGGTTCTGGTTGGGTGGCCCATGCAGGACATGTTGGCCCCATCCCCAGTTGGCTTGTGCAGGGTCCCCTCTTCCCGCATCTGGGTTTCAGGATTCACCTACTGGGTTATCCATCAATTCTGGGCCCAGTCACCGGCGCTCCAAAGGGGTGCCAGGTCCTCAGGCCTGGGATTATTGGATGTGAGTGTTATGTGCCAATGTGTGTATGCCATTTTTTTTTTGAAGAGTCTTGTGTTTTGCGAGTGGGGGCACTAGGGTGGGAGGGCATGATTCAGAATGTACTTGTCATGTTTGGCTCTGAACTGCTCACTCTCCCAAGAAAATATCAAGTCTCCGCTAAGTGTGGAGCACATTCCTCCCGACCTGCCCCCCTCCGCTGGTTAGCACTTTGGCCCACCGATGCATTTGTGGTGCTCGGTGTTTGGGGCTGGATGCCCTGGCAGGTACTGTCTTATTCCTGGTGGCTGCTTTGTGGGGTCTGGCCCCCTGGGGCCCGGTCAGGGCTCCCGCCGGGGTGAGGGGTGACAATGGTATGGATGGGGAGGAAGTGGATCTGTGAGTTATTTGGGGGGGAGAGAGGTTCTGGTTGGGTGGCCCATGCAGGACATGTTGGCTCCATCCCCAGGGGGCTTGTGCAGGGTCCCCTCTCTCCCCATCTGGTTACCCATGGTTACTGGAACGGGTTGAATGCTGGGGGGAGACTGGAGACGATGTGTTTTTTAACCAGCCTTTTGAAGGCCTTCATCATAATAGAAGTCAGTGCGACAGAATGGTACCCATTAAGTGAGGTGGCCTGAGTTTTTTTTTGGGACTGGAATGATGGTGGCAGACTTGAAGCATGCTGGCACTAGGGATTGGTCCATCGAGGTGTCAAAAATGTCTGTGAGGACAGCTGAGCTGCACACTCCTTGTACACCTGCCCAGGTATGTTATCAGGGCCTGGGGCCTTTCCTGGGTTGACTCTCCTCAGAGTTTCACTAACTTCAGATTTGTCAAGGTTGAGTGCCTCCTCCCCCTGGTGAGGAATGGCTTCCACTGCTGGAGTGCTGTTTAGTGCCTCAAACCTTCCAAAGAAGATGTTTAGTTCATTTGGGAAGTCAGCATTAGCTGCATCTGCTGGAGGAAGGTGTGTTGTAGTTTGCAATTGCCCTTATGCCTTGCCACATCCTCCTGGGGTTGCTGGCATCATAGAAGATCCTGGATATTCCGGCTGTAGATCTGCTTCTCTGATCTGATGGCATGGTTCAAGTTGGTCCTCAGTGCCTCCCTGTCAACAGACTTATTATAATTGTGGTTTATGCTAACTTTTTTCCTTTCTTTTTTCCTTTCTGTTTTTTACAATTACTAGATTGATACTAGAAAATTCTATAGATCAAAACCGCATGATCTTCTGCCCTTGCACCAGAAAAAACCTGAAGAATGATGATGATGATGATGAGAGCTGCATTGATCCAGTTTTATCTGGTACTTGAACTGAGCATATTGGCTGGTACCTAATACTGATCAACTGTTGAATGAATGAACCATATATCTTGCCAAGTAAGCTAAGGATTTAGCCTCATCATAAACATTGCGGAAAAAAAAGATAAATTAACACAGATATCTATGTACTTCATGTTATTTGTTAATAAATAGGCAACAAAAAGACAGAAATAACTACAGTGCACTGGACTGAATCTCCGCTATCAAATCGTTGATATCGGATCCAACTAATTAGTCATTCGATATCCGATCAAGTACCATCAAGTACCATCTCTAATGATGACTCGGTAGAGGATCTTGATTATCATCCCATACAAGCAGAATCTGCTGTTGACAATCGTTTTGTACCCCTTGATGTAGATGAGGCTTACTCAACAATTAGAACTTCCAAACAGCAGCTCCATAATTACAGCAGAAAAAGGAAAAAAAAACTGGGTCTTTAAAAGAGCCAGTATCATGTTTGTTTGTAGTTTTTTGACTGAAATGCAGAATCACATGGAGAACAATAGAATTGTAACATTTTATTTACAAAAGCAACAAAAATCTGGAAGAGGAGAACTGCAGGATGCCAGTTGAACATACTGGTTTGTATGAGGGGAGCAAGCAGACTGATCGGGAAGGAGTTGGCTCATGACAACTGATGATTGATTGATGCTTACTTGAGAGTTTAAGGGTGTCAGGATCTGACTGAGATAAAAAAAAATCTGGCTCAGGGGCCATCTGATAGGGAACTGATGGAGGTTGCATGAAAGGGAAAAGGTCTTCACTTTCACCACAGAAATACCCAAAAAGTTCAGATTCTTTTAGTTTTGGGGGATCTAAAAGGATGGACTAACATTGGGTGAGGTGAATTGACTGTTTAATTATCCTAAGAAGTGGTGACAGCAGGGGGTCATGGAGGTGATGGCTGAGATCACATAGGAAACTGAACTAGCTTGGAATTAAACCAACAACCTAGAAAACAAAGAATGACATAAATGAAAGTGTAACTGAAAAATTAAATTTAACCAAAAAGCCCCAAAAACTGCAGAATCATGACAAAAGGCTGGTTACATGGATCTGTAGGGAATTTACTCACCCCAGAGGTGAATTTGAGTGAGATCGGAGAGTGTTGGTACTAGCAAAAGATGTCATGCTGGAGAGCGGTTAGGCAGGTGATGAGGACTGAGAACTGCCTTTTCCCATGAAGATTAGACAATCTGAGGTTGACTTGGTTGTCTGGAAAAATAACAGAAACCACAAAGCCAGAAACCAGAAAGATATTCCTTGTTTAGGTCTTTGGCTGGAATACCCTTGGTTTAATCATGCGATGATTACACCAATGTAATCATCATGTGATGAGAGATGATCCTTTGCCTCCTTACATACACGCTAGTCATCTTGATTGAAAAATGTTCTTAAGTGTTCAGGAACACAAGTCGGCCCAGCCATTAGCAAAGATCCTTTCCATGACAGGATGCTCACTCACACCAGAAACAGCAAAAGCAAAGAGTGTCAGGTTTCTACCCACTGTTTAGGTTTATTTTTTAGGTTCTTTGTAATTCTATGTCTTTGTAGTTGTTTTCTGGCAGTGTTTTGTTTTTAAGTTTCTCTCTGTTTCCCCTTTGTACCTGTTTCCCCCCCTTGGCTCCCTTCTAGTTAGTTCCATTCCAACCTGCTCCGTATCAGCTGATTAGTCCATTCTTTGTTTTGTTCACCATATATACACCACCTCTGCAGTTCCTCATTGCTGGTTTCTTGTTGTTTTGTTGTTACTTTACACTCCATGTGCGTTTTCTCCTGACGTCTCCTGGCTTTTAGTTTGATTAAACCTTTAAGAACTCATCTCTGCCTCCCTCATCTCTGCATTTGGGTCCTCATCCAACCTCCACCCCCATATTGACACAGAGACCCTAACACGCAAAGGGCACTTCAGAGCTAAGATTGTGTTCATTATTGAACCAAGAGAATAAATAAGTCATATAATAAAATTTAATTTCTTTTTCTCTTGGTGGGGCAGTTAAAGGGTTAATTTGTGTATTTGTGGTGATGGGTTAATGAGGCATCTTGAAACCTTTCGACCCATTGCCAAAATGTATTGATATTGCATTGATACTGTCTCACAGAATACAGAAACCTACTGGATGTTTAAAGACACAACAGGCAGCTTATTTGACAGACTAAACTGTATTGATTTGATGAAACAATTATATAATTTAAGTTATTATAGGTTATATTGTATTATTTCATATCTGTTTAAATTGTAAATATCTTTGATATTTTTAGATGCAACTAATAAAAAATTTAAACATATCAAAACGTGAAAACTAGGGGAAAATGTGAATGAGGATGCTTGTGCACTTGGATTTTAAATTATGTTTTTTAAAACAATAAGTACAGTAAAAACAGTATATAAACTAAAAGACAATTTGAAATGAACCTTAATTTAGATAAGTTGAATGATAACTGAGAGGAAAAGTATGACACAACAAGAAAATTAAAATAAAAACGCAATGGCTGAAATGTGCCTAATCCTTTTAGGCTGCTCAGAAAATTCTTGACAATTTTAATGATAAACCGCAAAAGACAGTTTTTTAGCAGATGCATCATGTTGACAGTTATTTTTTAAAATACAGGTTAGTGTGTCAGTCAGTTAGAAACAACTCCTGTATCTGTCACATAACGTTCTTGAAACTACATGTGCACCAATACAGTGTTTTTCTTTATGGGCTTGATGCATACACCGACGCATCGATGTTGCTGGACCCACCACTATTACTTTGTTTGCTTTAGTAAAAATGACCTTGTTTAATTATTCTTTAGTTACTGAAAGAGTAAATGTGTTTATTTACGTGCATACTTTATTTTTGCTTTTATATTCATGGTATTTTTGTATCCCATTCTTCAGTTTATTTCTGCCTTTCCTTTTTACCCCCATTTCTTTTTAAATATATCTGTGTCATTATCAGAGATGGGAAGTAACGAAGTACAAATACTTCGTTACTGTACTCAAGTAGATTTTTCTGATATTTTTACTTTACTTTACTACTTATTTTTATGGCGACTTTTTACTTCTACTCCTTACATTTTTACACAAATATCTGTACTTTCTACTCCTTACATTTTAAAAAATTGGCTCGTTACTTTAGTTTTGAATCATTTCAATGGAGTTACCATTATTATTTTTCACGTCATCAATACCAAATTCAATCTAATTGGATGGGAATCTACGCTGCATTTGACGCACCACTGCAAGATGAATCGACAGATTCGGCGGTATTCATTCGCGGCAAATCATTGCAGCTTGGTGGCGGTGGCGTTAGCATAGTAGCATGGACGACGAGATGATTGAACATGAACACAACGGAGATCTAGTCCTATTGGCAGACATCCATTTAAAATGTAGGCAACGGCATGAAAAAAGTGGTTTCTACTTTTACTTTTATACTTTAAGTAAATTTACAAGCCTGTACTTTGTTACTTTTACTTGAGTAAAGAAGTTTAATCAGTACTTCCACTTTTACCAGAGTATTTTTTAACACAAGTATCTGTACTTTTACTCAAGTACGGAAAGTGAGTACTTTTGCCATCTCTGGTCATTATGCAAATGGAGAAGCGGTGAGCTTAAGTGGCCAACTCTGACTATTTGTGCATTACACTATGGCTGTGTTTGAATTCATGTGCTGCGTCTTCCAAGGACATGGTCTACCTGGGCAGTGTATTCTCATTATCAGTTCGTACGAAATCGTACGAAAAGTTATGCACAGTAATTTTGTACGTTTTTGACGTTTTTTTCGTCGTATTTTTACGTCTTGCGATATCCTTGCGCATGCGCATCTTACGCACCATTCAATAACATAGATTTTAACATACAATTAACCCTGACCCTAACCCTAAGATACAAAACAGCAAGCAACGTAGTTCGAGACATCAAAAAGTAATTATTGCACTGTTTTTCCCAGTTTTACGTCCGTCCGCGGATCTGCTTTTTTCGTCTGTCTGCCTGCGCATGCACACTGATCTGTATTTTCGGGGAAAAACGTCAAAAACGTACAAAATACTGTGCATAACTTTTTGTTCGATTTCATACGAACTAATAATGAGAATATGTTGACCTGGGCTGGATCATTTTAAGTCCTTGAAAATAAGAAGACCGGAATAGTTTTGGGTGTGATTTTAAACAGGTCTACCCTTCGGTAGTATTTACCGCTGTACGCTCTGTCGCTTAGCAACCGTGACAGTTGACACACAAAATAGGAAAATAATGAATACCGAACTTTTTAAAACGGATTCTTTTTATTTTGTTTTTATTTTTTTATTGAAAAATGAACAAAGACTACACTCATGAGAATACAGAGTGGAATAAAGGTGCCAACCATGTAATGATATAAACCTTAGTCAGTTAAATAACATGTTGCTGTCATTTTGCACATCTCTGATGTTGCTATTTTCAAATTTCCATTACTGCAAAAATGTCCATACCTGTATATTGGTTATTTATTCTCCAGGTGAACAGTTTTATATATTATACACATTTGTGTGACCATTTTTTTTCTACTTTTTTTTTTTTTTTGCTGTTATAAACACCAGAATTTCCCCATTGTGAGACAATAAATAAATTTTCTATTCTATTCTATTCTATTCTATTCTATTCTATTCTATTCTAAAGGCGTAGAAAGATATAAGTAAATCTAAACAATGTATGTATAAAAAACATATCTCTTATATTCAACATCAAAAAATACAAATAGCAAATTGTGCAAATAGCAATTAAAAATAAAAATCCTATCAGATTTATAGTCCCCACACTGCAGATATATTAGAATCTGTCCTTCAATTAGAGCTAAACTCATTTACACAGTAACAGATAAAAATCTTTAGATAAATCATATATTACACGCAACATATCTGCTTAAATAACCATTAAAACAATAATTTTAATTCATTTGAGACAGAACTATTCACGGAACTATTCATACTATTATATTTAACTGAACTTCTAATACTCACTGCTGTTCAGCGCTAAGTATCATTTACTCTGATCACGGAGCAGCCAACTTGCTTTGTCTCGCAATGAATCCCGGAAAAACCAAGGATAGCGAGTATACATCGGACCCATCCTTCAGGGCAAAAAGAAGGATGCATTTGTAGTCCACATAACGAGGAGTCTTGGAATCCGACCAGACCTTGGCGCTATGCTATGACGTAATCGGCCTTGGAATCTGGCCTTCGGAGTATGCAGACCATAAATTCGAACAGAGCTTGTGTAGGATTTACATGCTACCAGGCCAGTCACAGTCAAAAAAAATGGCTACCTTCCAAGAGGTTATCACTGAGCTGAGGATTTTAGCAATGTTATTTGAAAACAGTGCTGTAATTCCTTACTTTGTCTTGTGGATCTACAGATAGAATGTCTGTTCAGTTTGCTGGACACAAATGTTCAGCTGTCTGTTATCCATGAATATACTCAGCAGAAACTACTGTACAGCTGTGTATCTGGAGTGCGCATTAAGAGCAAATTAAGTCTCCGATCTCATTTCCAACCAACTGAAAACTGAAATAATCAATCAATCAATCTCTTTATTTAGACACAATTATGGTCCATTAACAGACAAAAAACAACAACAATAATAAAAAGAGAAAAATATAAAAAAAAAAAAAAAAAATAGAGAGTAAAGATGATTACACCATGTTCTCTATCTATCCATATATATATATATATATATATATATATATATATATATATATATATATATATATATATATATATATATATATATATATATATATATATTTATAAAATCAATCACTGACATAAACTAAAGCGCCAATGATTCCACAAACTAGAGAAGAATCTCACTGAGCTTTGAACAGGATTGGTCAGAGTCTGAATGATGCTGTTTGCAGAGTCTATTAATCTACACATACATCTGTGCATAATGTTTCGAAGCATAGCATAAGAATATTTAACTTTTATTATAAAGTGAAATAACTGTTACCTTATTGTTCAGTTAGTGTGTCATGGACATAACAGTTGTTCTACTCTTATGCCATGATAACATTTGCCTAAATTAAGGATAATAACATATGTTTATACATAAACAGCTTTGTGTAATTTCACAGAATTCTATGAAAATATGATGTGCAGATTGTTGCACATCTCCATATGTTCTTTACCGTAGTGCTGCACTGCAATTAATTTGGAGAAGTGGTGGAGCTGGTAGTGTAAACATGGTTGGATATTAGGGTGGCCAGATGTCCGGCTTTAGGGCGGACAGTCCGGATTTTCATTGCACTGTCTGGCGTCCGGCGCTGCACCCAGCCGGACGTGTATTTGTCCTCCTTTACCCCCAGATTCCACATACTCCGTCAGCGCTCCGCCCCGCTCACGTACGGAGTACTTGTCTGTCATGTAAATCAATGAGAGCTGTTCCACATCCTCCGCTCGTCACCGCCCACGTACGTCTTCTCCGTCCTTCACCGTCAAAATACGGAGCTGAGCTATTTTTTGCTCCCCTCCGGTCCGTCCAGATCAAGACTCGCTATTGCAATCGCACCAAACAGAAAAAAGAATGTAGAGAAGACCCGGTTTGTCAAATTAAATTATAGTAAAAACAGATCGGTACCTAGAAATTAGAGCATAGTTTGTATATATTCCCAAAAACTAAGAGCAATTAATTAAATAATCGGATGCAGACTATTGGTGCTTCAACAGAACAGGAAGAAGTTGTGAAATTCGAGAGTGAATCTCACAACTTTAAAAGAAAATTCTTATTGCAGGAATGGATGAAGAGATGATGAGTTTGGAAGCAGAGAACAAACAGAGTTCATACAAACTATGTATGATCCTAGTTATCCCTGTTACAAAAATCCACAACAGAAAGAAAATATTTGGGCAGAAACTGAACATCTGCTGGATGATGATGGGGATTTTTTTAATATGTCAGATTAAATTAAGCGTTCACAGGTTTTATACAGGAATGAGGAACTCTAATTTAATGCTCTTTTAATGCTATTAGAAATAATTTTAATGCCATCAACAAGTATCATGTACACAAGTTATTAGTTTACATGAAATAAGGAGCTGTAAGCACAGTTCCATGACTCAAGTTTATATATATATATATATATATATATATATATAAATATATATATATATATATATATATATATATATATATATATTAGTGCTGTCAATCTATTAAATTTTTTACTCGCGATTAATCGCATCAATGCCTGAGTTAACTCGCGATTAATCGCATTTTAATCGCACATTTTTTTCCTGATTGAAAATCATTTAAATACTCTCGATGACATACAAAAAAATACATACAGGCTAGGTTTGTGCCAATGTTCTTTTTTTAAAATGAAAACAGGTCACAGACACTGATTTATGCCATAGAAACATATGGCAAGAAGATGGGGAGGCATGTAGCAAAAAATAACAAATATGTAGCCAAAAAAAAGGCCCTGAAAACAGGCTGATGTAAAAGACAGTCTTTACAGTTAATACAGTCTTTTGAACAAAGACAAGCATTTTACCCTACTGCTATAAAATTTAGTAGAGTTAACATTAGATGTTAATTAACCAAGGTAATAATGAACAATTTTCAATCAATACATCAAAATCAATAGACCGACATCACTAGATGAAGGTACTCTATGCTCTAGAAAGTTACTTTTCAGCCTCTTAACAAAAATGAGAACACACACACACCCACTCACCCACACACAGACACACCCACCCACACACACACACACACACACACACGATACCGACCTGTTGCGTACACAGACGGCAAGAGTGCCGTAGCAGATTCCATTTCACCTCAGTAATCAGTTTTCTCAGCGTATTTCAGGTTACTACTAGTTACCAGACACTCAACTTGTTTGTTGGTGGTGGGGCTTAAAGAAAAGGCACTAGCGTCACCCAGTGTATGAGCGTCTTTTTCCCTTGAGGAGCTCCGCTCTCGAAGCCTATGAGAAATGCATACACTGGGGGAAAATAGCCCCGCCTTCCCGCAGGCTGCAGCGGGATGTACTTGGAAAATTGTACCATAAAACCACATAGCGTTAATCTCACGTAAAAAAAATTATCGCCGTTAAAATGGCCTCGCGTTAACGCGTTAATAACGCGATAATTTTAACAGCACTAATATATATATATATATATATATATATATATATATATATATATATATATATATATATATATATATGGATAGATAGAGAACATGGTGTAATCATCTTTACTCTCGACAGGCTGCAGCCATGTCATGAATTCCTCTTTTCCAGCCACTTTTTGCAGTTTGCATCGTCGTATTCTCTAGCTCTTTCTCGAGCTTCTTTTCCAAACAACTGCTTTATGATCAATTGCAGGAGTTCTGCGCAAATTAATCATGTTAAAAAATGGTCACTTTTTAAACACCACAATGTATAAAATAAATACAAATGCTGGGAACCAATAATTTTTTACATTTCTTTAATATTTTGTTCTATTCAGCTACACAAGCATCCCAGCAAGCATTTTAGTAATTTATTGATATGCCGCACAATGTCCTCCTTTTTGGTGCTATAGAAATGGCCACCCTATTGGATATGTAATAAGCAAGCGTTCCAGGTCAAATATACATAAACTTCAGCATAATTTATTTAATTAAGGCAGGTTTTATCCCTCAATACATGATTGTCTTGTTAATAAGCATGTTTTAATACTGTACTAAAGACAGGTTGGAATATTAAGAGATCCAATTCAAGAAAACTATTAATTTACTTGCAGCTAAAAAAAAAGTACACATTTGGCTTAAACTTAAATTGGTTAAATATTTTGTTTTTTCTAGAAGTGTTCATTCCTGCCATAATAAAGGTTTATTCCTTTTTCTTTTAACCACTCATGTGGGCATCTGCTTTAATCTTCAGGTCCAACCAATCCAAAGCAAAATAGCTTTAGTAGACATCTGAAATTCCTGTATAAAGATAAGTTTCCTGCTTATTGTATTTTCACCTGATCTCCAAATTACACAGCAGGATCAGAAGTTGGGAAAATTAAAAAAGTGGCAAAAAAAGTTAACCACTAATGCTTGAGTACAAAACAGAAATCTCACTTAGACATACAGTAAACCTTGGATGTGTGTAACTGTGGTGCATTTTTGTGTTAAACAAGGTTGTTCTTCATTGAGTGAAGTTTGTTACGATGGGTAGAGTAGCCAGACAATTTAAATAAGTACCCAAATTAGTTCTGTAAATAACTACGATAGAAGAAACCACAGTCCAATTGAACCACTGCAAAGAAATGATAAAACAAATAAAAAATTTTTTCCTAGGAAAAGTGAACATTGAGGCGCCGTTGTTTGAATGTCGTGCTTAAACATTTGACTTTCAATCAAAGTTCAGCCAACTGTCTAAACTGTTGCTTGGTAGCTGGGTATGACATCTATTAAATCAGCTTTGTTACTCCCTTGCAATACACGTGTTGATAGTCTTAAATAGATTTTTCTGCCTTAATAGACAATTATCATTTGTCACATTTTCTTTTGTTTAAAAAAATGGTTTTCCAATGAAACAAAATGATGCAATAATAACTGTGATTAAACCACTTCTCCACACATCATGGAAAGACACTTATTTAATCACAAAAGCAAAACTGAATGCATTCAATTGAGTGGGAATCTTATTATCTTTATTTGAATGAGGAGATCACATAGGCTTCAACAAACATGTTAATAAAGGACTTATTTACAGTGGGTTTGCAGTATATAACCCCTGGGACACAATGTCTTATAAACCAAAACCAGTGTGTTTTTTTTTGTTGTTGTTGTTTGTTTATTAGGCTTGTTTTATTATGAAAACTGCAAACTGGATCCTTGGTTTTGCAACTCGCATCAATTTGCCTTGCATTCATTTACTAAGCTAAAACTGTTTCTTAATGCTATCGTACCTGCTTATTTTTCGATTTTATCCCTGGAGATGCAAGATAACCCTATTTTAGAGAGATAGTACAAAGAAAGAGAAAGGTGAATGGGACTGACAAATTCTCTAGTCTCACTCTCCCAGATAAATGTAAGTTTTACAAGTCTAAGCAGATCTTCTTTTCTATACATTCTTTATATACTAAATGACAATAAAGTTGTCTAAGTCTACGTCTATTGACCTCTTCCCTTCATCAATCCAAAAATGCTTAATGTAAATTTTGTCAGTTTCAAAGTTTAATCTCTCAGAAACTGGTCTCCGACAGCAAGTTGGAGAGGTTTTTTTATGCATTTTGCACGTTTGTTTGATAATGTCAAATAGCCATCAAAACAAGAGGAAATTCTTCTTTTTGTCATATCTTGAAGAATAATGATGCCTATCTCCAAAGCAAGATCGTGAATAATAATGACAATGCTTAAAAATTATGCAGAATACAACTTTTAAGGGTTTGAAAATGTGCAAATGATAGAGCGACTGATAAGAAAAATGAAAATAGAAAAGACAGAAAAAAAGATGATGAAATGTATAAAGATAAATTAAGGAGGTAAAGTGTGAAGGGGATCTAAGAGCATTTATCACTCTTACTCCCCTCCCTTCCCTCTTGATTTTCTTCATAAGAACTTGACAAATTTTCACACATATGCACATGAACATCCATATACCATTCTGCCCTTCATTCGTGCAGCTGCATCTTTTTTTTTTATCTGGCCTTATTCCACAGCTTATGAATTTTAATAAACTTCAATCAAAATACCTCAGCAATGTTTTTCTATCTCCCAAAGTAATAGACTTGAACCACCTGAGAGTTCTGACACAGCTCTGTATTCGAGGAGCCAGAATGAAATAGTCAAGAGAGCAGGGACGAATGATAAGGATGGATGGGATATAGATGAATTAAGAGGCAAAAGCAGAAGAAGCAACTTACTCACTGAGAGATTGTAGGTCATGGATAGGGTGTAAGGCAGGCAAAATGAGCCTAATGTATCAAAAGTGAGTGTTGAACCCAACTATTTTAGTTTTTTCTGTACCCATGTATTTGTGCATGAAAAGGTTCTGTTAACAAACTGACATTATAGTACTGACACTGTGTGCGTGCATACCAGTAATCCAGACATTTTAGTCCCACTTTGAGACAATTTAAAGAGACATTTTGTAAGTTTTTACTGAAATATATATTTTTAGAACTGCCTTTTTATTTTACCCTTTATGACTAAGGCATTGTATGATTAGCAGACTGACCCCTTAGTGGTTCAACGCCAATACATCTCTAAGCATATAGCTTATTGTCCTGAATTTACTTTGCATTGAAAGTTCTTGCATTGTTTGGCGGATGTGAAGTCAAGCGTGTTTATCTTGAATATAGCAGATTTTACTACCCTGGTATCCTGCAAAAAGTAATTTTTTCCTTTGATGATACAGGATGCAAGAGTTTTATTACCCAAATCTCCTAAAGATTGGGTATACTTCTTCAAAGGGGGCTTATTATCCATCCATCCATCCATCCATCCATCCATCATCCATCCATCCATCCATCCATCCATCCATCCATCCATCCATCCATCCATCCATCCATCCATCCATCCATCCATCCGTTTTGTTTCCTGATCAAAATGGTCACTTCCATTGGGTGTTTATTACCTTTTTCACATGTGTCTTTTCAACCTGTTTGGATATCTGTGTCAGTGAAACCTTATAAATAGTCTTTCAAGCTTCAGCTCTTAGAACATATTATCACTGCTCTTTGTGTCTTTGAAAGCTATTGTGCTTTCTAAAAAAACTTTAGCTTGATCTTTTCTTTTTGTTGAAACTGTTTCTTGCTTTTTCATAATAAAAATTTCCATATACACACACAAGGCGCTACTGCAGAGATCCAGTTCTATCCGGGCCCAAGCCAACCGTCACCGGAGGCCAGCCTAACATTTTCATCCTGACCAAAGGGTTTGGATGTCCTCTAAAAATTCCTCTGCACATGCAGTCCTGTAAATTGGCCCCCGCTACGTCGGCCCCTTTAGGGTGGTCTGTAGGGTCAACCCTGTTTCTTACAGGCTTTCGTTGCCCGATCCCTTAAGATTCATCCCACTTTTGAGGTGCCCCTGTTGCGTCCTATACTCACCTTATGCCCCTCCCCCCAAGGCCCCGCCTCCCTCCCACATCATTCCCACCGTGACTGTGGTAGACTGCAATACCTTGTTGATTGGGAGGGCTACGGCCCTGAGGAGTACTCCTGGGTCCCAGCCCGACATTTTGGACAAAATCCTTTGTAAGGACTTCCACCATGCATACCCTGACTGTCAAAGGAATGTCTGGAGACGTTCGTAGAAGGGGCGGTCCTGTTTGGTGCCACTGTTGGACTGCATATCTTGCTTTTTTTTTCTTCTCTGGTTTGTAGTTTGTGTTTTCCTCTTCTGCCACCTGTTATCAATTTTGCAATTAGTCAGTGTATTTAAGCTCTTGTTTTTTTTTTTTTTTTTTTGTTAGTCTTTGTCTAGCATCCATGTTTCTGGTGAGCTACTCTGAATTCTTTTTTATGTTGAAATTTTGCATTCTGGGACTTAATTGCTTCATGCTTTTGGACTACTTATGTTTAGGAGAACTTTTTGTCTTACCCTCCTTTTGGATCCTTTGAACTTTTTTTTTTCCTTTTGAAATGCCCCAGGAATGAATTCTGTGAATGAATTCTGTTTTTTCGTGAGGAAAAACAAAACCTCATCGACAAGAAATTAGCTCAGTGTTTACCACTCCAACCTGCCAAGCTGATGACCTGGGCTGTTCCTCACAAAAGGAAGATTGGATATAGGTCTATAATTGACCAAGTCATCTGGGTCAAGAGACAGTTTCTTAAGCAAAAGTTTAATAACAGCAAACTTAAAAGTCTTTGGTGCATTTCACTGTAACAGGGATAGATTAATCACATCTAAAATAAAGGAGGAAGAAATAAGGAGTACTTCCTTAAATAACCGGATTGAAACTGGATCTAACATACCAGTTGAAGGCTTAGATGAAGATGACAATAGTTTTGCTAATTCTGAAAGTTTATCTGGATCAAAGCAATCTAAACCCGGTTCAGATTCCACAGCCACCCCAGATGCTGCCCCACCCTCCAGAGACAAACTAACCGTAGACAAAGGAGTTCCTATGATCTTATTTTTAATAAGATCAATCTTATTTATAAAGAATCCCATAAAATCATTACTGCTAAGAGCAGGTGGAAGGGATGGTGAAATTATCACAGACCGGTTTATACTGATTGTTGCTGGGTTTCTTAGTACCTCTAATTAAACTCCTCACAGATAAATGGTAATGCTTGGCAATGCAAACAGTCTCAATAACAACACAAATAATGAAACAAAATGCATCATTTTTAGTTATTTAGAGTGTTGCTATGTTCGTTAGGCTCTGATACCTTAGTCAAACATAAGAATGCACACAAGTAAATTACATTATTTCCCCTGCTAATTCAGAAAAAACTGTTCCTCTTACACTGTGGTAGAAAATGTTTCTATTGCCATAACACCCTTCCAGATGTTTTGCTGCTAGATGAAATACGTATATCTTGGCGAAATAGGCTCAGATATTGGTATTGTTCTTTTAGTCATTTAGTTTTTTGCTCACCCCCCCTCAGTTTTGTTCCCAACATGCCTCATCCTTAAATGACAGAAAGTGATTAACTTGACAAGACGTTTGCTAGAACACTAACAAAAAATTGCTGCTTTCTTTCTGTCATCAACCAGTCCTGGCTGTGTTTAGTCTTACTAGTGTGTTTCTTCCACACAGCTCAAGACACATACATTTATATCATATCACAGTGAAAACACAAGTGATTCATTAGGGTACAGTTTTATGGGCTAAGAAAGACAATACATGCTACATGAGCCTTTCTCTATGGCCTCTGAAACAATGCATCATTACATCGCTTTCCACTTTGAAAGTTCCAAGGCTTGAAGACGGGAAACTGGAACAATGCATAAGCACAGCTATAAGCCAGCTCTTTTCACAGGCCATGTAGTTCTACCGGCTGTTAAAGCTATTCCCATTTTCACAAGGCAACAATGGATGGCAAAACAGAAACTGAGGGACTTTATTGATATTGAGCGCTACTGAATGGACGGCTGAGTAGTATTCACTGTCACAGTGGATGGATGGTTTAATAGTGGACCAGTGTGGAAAAAAGGAAGCAAGAAAGATCATATTTTTGTGTGTTGCTGTTTCTTTGGCTACGTTCACACCGCAGCCTGAAGTGACCCAATTCCGATTTTTTTGCCCATATGTGACCTGTATCTGATCTTTTTATGACAGTCTGAACGACACAGATCGGATTTTTTCAAATGCGACCCAGGCCACTTGGATATGTGGTCCTGAATCCGATACGTATCTGATCTTTTCAAATGCGACCTGTGTCTGTACGGCCAGGTCGCATTCATCCGACCTACACGTCATTGATACTTGACAAATATTACTAAACGTTACTAATCTGCGTCCTACTAAGCGGAGGCGGGAAAAACTAACAACCATGGCGGAAGATAACACAGAGAGCAGTCAATGGAGAGAAAGTGAGGTTGCTGACTTAATTCATATTTAGAAAGCTCGATTCAGACCAAACTCGAAGGGTCTTACCGGAACCGGGGGAGGGTCTTTCTTTTTGATCTTCTTAAAAAGATTTCGTTCGTAATGTGCCTGCTCCTGTTGGAGAATAACTTAAAGAACGCAATATACGCTGCGGTATTACGAGTCATGTTTACTTCCGCAAACACTGAGGACGCTTGCTACGTGTGACGTCATCGCGTCCTCGAGTGCGCATGCGGGACACTTCGGTTGGACGCATTCAGTTCACACAGTAGATCACATACAAGTCGCATATACTTGGAAGTGTGAACGGACACGCAAAAAAATCCGATTTCACAAAAAAATCGGAATTGAGCATTAAGGCCTGCAGTGTGAACGTAGCCTTTGTGTGCATCAGTGCATGTGTGAATGAGACAGCTTGGTGAGGTGACAGGAGTTATCTTGGGTCTACAGAAGGATACTTAGCCTGGCTCCAGTGTTCCAACACTTGTCCCTGTGGCATGCTCAGAAATGTCATGAGCTGGAACCATCAGCAGAATGTGTGTCATAGTGTACTTCAGTGTTTAGGTGTGTTATTCTATATTCCAGACTGTTTTTAGCAATACTACTTTTACAGCAAGCATTTACAGATGCATAACCATGTGTTCAGGAGTGCAATGTAGGAACTATACACCTACTTCTACCTGACTGGTTTTGTAAATTTTTTCATGATTGATTATGCCGATGCATATTTAAACATAAGGACAAAAATAGCAACGGACTGTAATGGCAATGCTTTACCAATTCAATTGACAAAGCATCTCTCTCTCACACATATATATATATATATATATATATATATATATATATATATATATATATATATATATATATATATATATATATATATATATATATATATATATATATATATATATATACATACACACATATACATACACAGGGTTGACGTTAAGGATTTTTACCACTTGCACAAAGGGCAAGTGACTTTCACATTTCATTTGCCCAGAAACAATTTTTACTTGCCCAGTGTAATGTTTGATAAATATAGTTCCTAATATTCATTTTTGTGTATATATCAATGAAACATGTTTGTTTTTAAAAAATTTTTTGTAATTCAGCATTTTTTAAGTTTACAGGTTCCTGGTGTGTATATGCATGCGTCAGATAATGAACTAAAGCCTACATTACCGTCTTAACATGCTTTTCAGTCCTTCCTGCACATTCTTTTCAAACTAAACTTTGCTTTAAACTGTCGTGTGCTTGGAAAAATATACATTGTAATGTTAAAAATCTAAAAAAAGCTTGACAGGTTAAAAACTTAAGATAAATTACAAGACAGAAGTCAATGTCAAAAATGAATAACTTTTATTTTAGAGTCACGGTATGTTGATACAAGATAATACTATTAATATAATGTGACTTTTCTAGAGAATCATTATACATAGTTATAATTTCAGAATTCCCTGACTTTTAACTGGCTCAGGATTAGTTTTCCCTGACAAAATAAATGCAGCAACAAGACAATAATAATAACATAACAGGTCACCAATTTAACATGTTTAGCTCTATAACATTTAAATGCACCTCTCCAATGTCTAAGAGGGAACAAAATTAATGAAATTTTTTTAATGTATGACCTGCATCACTGTACAGAAGACTGCCATATGATAGCCATATTTACACTGTGCGCATGGCATACAATTATGCCAATTTTCCTAATCCCTGACAAATAATTTTTAATCTAGGGTTATCTGGGTGGTGGGTGAAATGGGTGGAGGGTAAAATAGCCTTGTTGTGGTTTTTTAGCCTGCCAAGTCGAAAAAAATTTGTCTGATTCGCGCCGGACAAAAATCCCTGGACAAAAATGCCATCTGGTGGAAAATCACGTGGCTTTTTGAAATCACGCGGCTTTTTGAAATAACGCAAGAATGTGTAAAAAACAACAAAAATGGTGCCGGCAATGCTTCTGGGTCGTTTTCAGCGAATGTCGGTGATTTTAAACTAATTTTGAGTGATAAATATATTTTTTGCGATCATTGCACTTGCCCGGCGGGCAAATGCAATGAAATTTGTACTCTCCGGGCAATAAAAACTACTTGCCCCGGGCAATCGGGCAATGGTTAACATCGAGCCCTGATATATATAATGTAATGATAAATAATAATATTAATAATTCAAATGTCAAGTGGTTAAGAAGAAGATCAAGTTGAGGGCTGCCCAGTGAAGGCCTAGCAACCAGACACACAACTCGCCACTTAAAGACACAATTGCAGAAATCAGTTCTACTGAAAATAGTAATAATAGGTCGTTAAGAGGTTTTTTATCTACTTTTTGGTGGCAATTTGTCATCATAGCTTTTCAGGCTCAATTGTGTTTCTCTTTTTGAACATGTAAAAAAATAAAGGAGGCAATGACCGAGAAACAAAAAAGGTTGTACTCTTTGTTCTTGTAGCAACGAAATTTAAGGCTAACTGCTTCTCTTAAAAGGCTGGGGGTAGGTAAGCAAAGTCATCAATTAATATACCATGGTTTGGGTGGATAGTTGACACAGGTTACCTAAGCAACGTATCAACTGTCTTGCTATTTCCAAAGAGTAGGTAAAACAGTCAAGGTGACAAAATGTAACAGGCGCAAGCAGAAACAGGTCCACACACAAGACTGAGGACGCAAGGAAATCCAGCCACACACCTGCAGATAAGAAACAAGCACTCATGTATGAGATCTATTTGGACCCTTTGGACCTCTATTTGTGCATGTAAAATGTTAAACGTCTGCGTAAAGAACTTTTTATTAACATCTGTATGAAATAAAGCAGCTCATAGGAGTATTTAGGAGTGTGTGTTCACTTTTGGTAGAATCCTGACACCATATTCTAGATGCTTGCTTTAAGTTTGCCTTGTATAAGTATAAGCTGCTCACAATTTTCATTGTATAATTTTTTTTTTTTTTCATGGCTATCAGATCTTCATAAAAAGCAATACTATTGGGTCCTACTGAGGAGAGAAAACCTGTTGAGTGTACAGACTTCCAAAATTGCTTATTTCCATATATTTTTAATTCAGAATTTAGAAATGAACTGATGCACAATGGAGCTGTGGCTGCCCCTCGGTTTTTGTGGTACCCTTGACATATAGGACAGTGTCAGAGTCTACTGTAAGCAATTTTGTGATAGCATTATCCTTTTAGTGCATTTTTTTGCATCATTTTCACAGTATCACCTTGCAGAAACAAAATAAACTGATCTGCTTAATATTGTCATACCTAATCCACATTAATACCACTATAGATTTAATTTTCAGCACTGTAAACAGAAGTCGGATTAATGTGGCTGCCAATAACAATGTCAGCCTTAGACACAAAACTGTTTCATATGCCTTCACGTGGCTTTGTTTGGGCAAGGTCATCATTTTGTTTAGAATTTATCTGCTGCCATAAAATATTAAAGACAGAAAGCATAAGACTCTGTTTATAGAGACAATGTGGTGTGCATTAACTCATTTGTATTTTATACCAGTGTGTATTTCCTATCAGTTGCCATGATAAGAAATGTTCTTCATTTGAATAAAAGTTTAACATGAACAAAGAAAGTGAATGGAGTTTTTTTTTTCTGATTCAAGATAGTTATAAAGAGTCCTCCTAAGCTACAGCAAAGAGTCAAGAATGCTTTAATATGTCATTCAACTCTCTCGTAATGTTGTTGAACAAGGTTGATCAAGCAAAAGGGCTGAGTTGCTGTTTAGAGCAGCCTCACTGTTGTCACAGGCTTTGATCCCACAGATGCCCAAAGGACAATAGATATATCAAAAGTCACAGCAAGCACCGGCGAATCACAAAGACGGCAGGATGAGCTGTGCACTTTTTGCCAATGATTTAAGAAGGAATGACTGATTCCCTACTGTTAGAGTTTCTGCTTAATAATCAGAAATCAGTGTTTGCAGATCTTTGATTGACTGTTTAATGTAAGGTTTCCTAAATTGTTAAACTTCTACTTCTTCCTGAACCTTGACATTAATTACAGAATATAATTCATTAGATGGCAGCCACATTTGAATAATAAAGGTCAAGCTCTTCCCTCCCCAAAATGTATTTAATTTTTTTTTTAGTAGTGCTGGCCAACATTCAGTCTATTAGGTTACATTTCCGTCTCCAATTTCTTTCTGAATTTTATCCAGCTTCTTTGTTTCCTGTTTCATTAGAGGACAGACTGATTAATCCAGTTGTTTCTGACCAATGTCATCGAACCGAGGATCGACAAAAAGCAGGAGTATTTACACATTGGCAAGAAACTGTTAGTTTTTTCTCTTCTGATCCCTTATTCAAATTTCTGATTAAGAGTTTTTCAACATACTAAAAAACACATTCCTTAAAATGATGGTCATATAAAATATATACAATGAACCATAATCTGGTATGTTTTAAGAATTATGCAAATAAAGGCATGTGACATATGCCAGGTAAGGCAAAGCCGGACTCAAAAACAATCTACAGCCAAACATGGTGTTGGGATTTGTTCGTCAGTGACTGTTTTCCTCATGAGTCCCAGCCAAGCCCCAAGGAGAGTTATCTTGAGTCTATCCCCCTGTGTGCCTTGACCTGCATGGAGCATCATGACAGACTCTTACTAAGAGGATTGGACAGCAGTCAGAAGCAGATGATTCTGTGATCTGATCCATGGACACATAAACTGACTCTGGAAACATAAAATGTCATCTTAATGGGGTGAGCATGAGCAAGAGGTGAAGAGATATCAGCTAGAAATAATTAGGCTCACCTCCACCTAAAGCCTGGAAATGTGCAATTATATATAATCAAAGCCCACCCCAGCGGGCATGGGCTTTAAATATAGTTAAATATCTAATATTCAAAATCTAAAAATGTATAAACAAAAATCTCTCAACTCCTAGGCAAACATATTTCAGTCAAAAACCCTTGACTAAACTTGTCAAAAATCAACAGAAAAATCAACTGAACTAAGCTACTATGCTACTAAGCTACTAAGTCAGATTAAGTTCATAAACAACAGCTCAAGACATCTCAGTGTGGGGTACTATCCTGTCACCATTATCCTATTTTTAGCTTGTGCAGCAGTAAACACATTCAATTACCAAAAAAAAAAAGGTTTTGCCATTGCTAAAATCCCTGCTGATATTTGCTTTGGACAAGTCTGTGCTATCAACAACGAGAGTTATTGATCCCGGAGTCCAAATCTGTGAATGTCTTTCTAACTTTACCGAAATAAGGTTTTGCGTTCTCACGCAAAACCTTTTGCGTGATCAAGTAAAATGATACGACTGGCATAAAATCAAATACAAACAGCATAAAAATAAAACAACGAGCCAGTCCCATCTAGGTGTAATCGGAGAAAATGACAGACGAAGTGTGCCTCTGATGTCCAGTCTGCTCCGTAGCTTTGTTTTGGTCGCTGTAACCGCAGAAAATCCCGCTTCACAAAGATAGGATGTTATAGATAGGATGAGTCTTGAACTGAATTAACCTGTTTCAAGAGGCACAGATGCAGAGATTGGGAGAGAATACAGCAATTTTTTATATTTTTCAAAATAAAACATCACTCAGACTCTGATCGTCGATAAATTATATATATATATATATATATATATATATATATATATATATATATATATATATATATATATATACATATACACACATATACTTTTTTCTGTGCGGCCCAGCACCAAATGACCCACGGACCGGTACCGGTCCGCGGCCCGGTGGTTGGGGACCGCTGCCCTAGGGGGCTCCGTTAGAGGGCTAATAAAAAACTTGGGCCTGAGAAAAAACTTTGAGAGCGGGTATGGAAGAATTAATCAAAATTTCATAGGAGCATCTAAGATACTCCATGGAACCCTTAAAGCTACTAAGTTCTACGAGATCAATGCTTTAATGAAACCATCCGACTGGATAAAATCAGCTGAGTTTTCAGGTTATACAAAGATGATTAAACTTAAAGTGGAGTTAAATATTCTCACTAGCCAACTGCCCCACAAACTTTGTGCCCCAAAAATGGCAAGCTTCATCGATGGAAGGAAGGGTATAATATCCCAATATATCTAAACAAAGCTTATGCGCTTTTGAAGTAAGAAGTATCTATGAATTTTTAAACAGAAATTATACGCTTTTTACATTTCAAATGTGCACCACATTTTTCTGTTTAATTTTGCTCACTTGGAAAATTCAAAGGCTTACAGCTTTGATTTCTTCCAAGTATATTTACTATCTCTAATGATAATTATTAAACTTGAAGGGTAAACATCATGGCTAGTTCAGTATAAATGCACTGTAAATTCACAAATGCAAATGTAAATGAAGAGGTGACATCAAAACAGAGGAGAGAATGGGGGAAAAGCAAAAAAAGAAAATGTCGTTCAGTCCTTCTTTAGTTTGTCACCCAATCAAAGAAATAAACATTCACTGCTCTACAGTAGTAATTATGTACAATAAAAGATAATCAATGCCTTTTTATGTGTCAATTATGCAGAAAAGACAGCACACACAAGCACACAGAAATCTTTTCCCACACAGATATCCACATGCTGTATTTCAGTATCTGATATGCATGCAGCCCTAAACAGTTACAAAAAATTATAATTTCCAGAATCCAAAAATAATTGAAGACTAGATTTTGACTATTCTGTTCCAGACTCCGAAAATCCACACCTGTAGAAGACAGGAAAAGAAAATACATATACTGGATTTTTGTTATTAAGATACTTTTTATTTTACTATTTTTTTTAACTTTTGATCTTTTACAAGGTCAAACTTAAAAGTTTTTGAACTGAAGCCTGTTTTTCATAAACAAATGTCATAATTGTCAATAGAAATCAACATAGGAGTATTAGGAAAAAAAGGTGAATACAAAACTAAGTCACCCATATACTACAGGCAAAACATGCTTTCTGATCGGAAGATCCTTTCTACGGATAAATAAAAATGAAAGTCCCACAAATTGGATGATTAGTGGGGAGGCAGGTTAGCGCTAACTTTCCAGTTAGTAATTATTTAAGGTGCCATGTCTTTGGCTGAATTTGTTCCACTGCATTATCACATCAAAATAAAGTGTAGGTTTCTATCAAGAAAAACAATAACTGTAGGCTTCCCTCAAATGGAAAATGAATGGAGATTTGGATAGATCTTTTAGGACTTAATACTAAATGATACTAAATGATACAAAATGTATCAAAACTTATTAAGATCATGGTATCACTGAGCTTGATTTGCCAGCAAACTAGCCTTAACAAATGCCTAAAGAGAATCTAGTAGGAACTAATAACGGACTAAAAAAAAAACGGACTCAACAATGCAAAACAGTTAAAGGAGAATTCCGGTTTTTAACACTTTTAGCCCATTTTCTGTAGTGTCCAGGATGAAATCGAATGATCGACACCAAAATTTTGACAATTGGTCCTGTCTCTGCTTTTTGGCTCGTTTAGAATCCACCCCTGGCTGCTTCAGAATGGCTTCCATAGTGCACGTCCGATAATGTCCTTAAAACAACCTTAAACGTTCTTTTTTTAAAATATGCTACTCACCGGGTCGTCAGCGCTGTTCAATGACGTTCCAAAAAAAGTTTCGTAAAGAAAAAAAACGTTCCTGTAGTGTTTTATTTAGCATTTTGTAAATCCCATTGAGTTCTGTTGGAATAGTCAATATTCCCCTGCCACCAGAAACGGAAATGGGGCCTGTTTACACAGTTGTAGTCTTTTCGCTTCACTCTGTGTACTCCGACGTCGAGGTGCTAACGTCTCTGTTAAACACTTTAAAAAACTCTGAAAATGGAATACGAAAGGTGGATTCTTGATTCTCGACATCGGAGTACACAGAGTGAAGCGAAAAGACTACAACTGTGTAAACAGGCCCCATTTCCGTTTCGTGGCAGGGGAATATTGACTATTCCAACAGAACTCAATGGGATTTACAAAATGCTAAATAAAACACTACAGGAACGTTTTTTCTTTACGAAACTTTTTTTGGAACGTCATTGAACAGCGCTGATGACCCGGTGAGTAGCATATTTTAAAAAAAGAACGTTTAAGGTTGTTTTAAGGACATTATCGGACATGCACAATGGAAGCCATTCTAAAGCAGCCAGGGGGGGATTCTGCATCAGCCAAAAAGCAGAGACAGGACCAATTGTCAAAATTTTGGTGTCGATCATTTGATTTCATCCTGGACACTACAGAAAATGGGCTAAAAGTGTTAAAAACCGGAATTCTCCTTTAACTTACCTTCATCCCAGAATGTTTGTTTCTTCTGAGAATGTTAGTTTTCCTCCAAAATTCTTAATTCAGGCCAGTTCTCAACATGTATACTTGTGTGTTGTCATGTGCTCGTGAAGATCATCAGCCTCAGCTCTAGTACTGATCCATTTCACAAGAACACAAGACAGAGAAAAAAAGTCCCCAGATGTTGCTCTCGTCCCTCCCGCTTTATCGAGCATGAATCAGAGCAGACTTGTCCGTTCTCGAGATTGACAGTTGTCCCAGCATGCACCACCGCAGCAGCAACTTCCAGTATTAAGTTAAAAGCTCTCTTGTCTGTTGCCTTTGTTCTATAAAAGTACATCTTAAGATCATTGGAGGTGAGAATGTTATACTTTTTATTGTCTCTATATGTGACCCTGCCTATGAAAACCCAGCTAAAGTCATTTTTTGGTGAATCTCAACTTAATGTATAAAACCATTCTACACAATGTTAAGAATGTATTCTGAAAAATTCAGATTGATATCTCTAAAATTCACAGAGTAGGGCCATATCAAAGATTGTGCTGCATACGGGTTCAGAAAAACTGACTTTTGAGAAATTCCAATGTAAAGATTTGGAACTCAAAATTCTAAACTAAAAATACTTTCAACACTGATGCATCTTGGAATCACAATTATGCTGGCAGTGTGTCATACACCAAATTCAAGTTTAGATTCTGCTTTTTCAAGTAATATCCAACAGATGTATATAAAAATGTTCATGTTTAATAAAAATGGATCTATTTAGTATGATGATCATGGCGAAAAAGCATACAAATTACACTAAATGAATGTCTAGGTGGTACCAGATGAAGCTGATTATGTAAGCAGTTGCATAACACAAATCATAAATAACACAACAAATCATGTCAATAGTTCTGAGAAATGCAACATTAAATATATTTATGAAAATAGACTATGTTTTTAACTTTAAATTAAGACCATTAAGTTTTTAATTATCATAAAAAATGCATCAAAAAACGTATTAACGCATTTTAACCGAAGCAGATTTTATGGAGGTTATTTAACTCCATAGTTTACATGAATTCTTAAATAGCAATAATAAATAACCAGTGAGTGATTTTTAGTTTGTTTTAAATATGCATAACATAGACTATGAAATTTCATTTTAACTGTTAGAAGTCTATTTTAATCACACACAGAAGAAAGATGCAAAAATTACCCCGTGCAACAGTTTCACAAACACATTAATTTGAATTGTTCAACCGCAATGTTAAATCACTGAAAAAAAAAGTTACACCAGCATTTTTCCAACCAAATAAAGCAAGCAAGCAAGACTTACAAGCCAAAATTTTCATGACGTACCGTGTGAGTATTTATAAGCTTAAAACTACAAACAAACATTTCCCGCACGTCTCAACGCCTCATCAGCGCGGCGCATACATTCTTTTCACAACAGAAATGCAAGCTTACCGGCTGTCTGTTCAGTCCTTTGCTTCCTTAAAGGAATAGTACACCCCAAAACATGATTAGCCTTCATTTTCTACTCACCCCCCATGCTGAACAAAACTCTGGAGTACTTTTTTGATATCTCAAATACATCTGGAGATCTGGGAGGCTTCTTGCTGTCTGCTGACATTCAAATAATGGAGGTCTATGGCGCCCGAGACAGAAAGGTCCACAAAAGTCCACAAAAACGTGTCAATATTCCTCCATACTGCTCGTCCAATGTAATCCAAGTGTCCTGAGTGGGTAGCGTCCAGAATTTACTCGAAACGAAGTCATTTAGAACGTTTTAGAGCCTAAACAGTAGTGTATAGGATTTCCTAATAGCGCCCCCATGCGCGCTCACGATTCTACGGAAGCCGGCAGACCAAACCGGAAGGAAGTGCGCATTCAGCGTCTGCTCTGCCGATAATGCAAGCGTAGAAGAAGAAATGTGCTGTTTACCTGTGCAAAGAAAGAAACAACGAAAGAAAAATGTCTGAGGACTTCAGTGTTGAGGAAGAGCATGAGTTCTTTGCCGAGCTGAATGCGCTGGTTTGGTCTGCCGGCTTCCGTAGCGTCGTGAGCGCGCATGGGGGCGCTATTAGGAAATCCTATACACTACTGTTTATGCTCTAAAAACATTCTAAATGACTTCGTTTCGAGTAAATTATGGACGCTACCCCACTCAGGACACTTGGAATACATTGGACGAGCAGTATGGAGGAATATTGACACGTTTTTATGGACTTTTATGGACCTTTCTGTCTCGGGCGCCATAGACCTCCATTATTTGAATGTCAGCAGACAGCAAGAAGCCTCCCAGATCTCCAGATGCATTTGAGATATCAAAAAAGTACTCCAGAGTTTTGTTCAGCATGGGGGTGAGTAGAAAATGAAGGCTAATCATGTTTTGGGTGTACTATTCCTTTAATACACATTTTGCACAGCTTCTTCCACTGCCCGAGTAAACGGGGGCTTTTTATTTTCATGCTGCGATCCTCTGCTTGAACTAGGAAGTTTGTCTCACCTTTTGATTGACTGATTGATTGCACACAGGTAAACTGCGCGCTCACGCTTAAACAGCTGGTGTAAACAAAAGGGGCGTTCGCCGCAACAGTAGTAGTCGTAGTAGTAGTAGTAGTAGTAATTTAATAGTAGCCTATCACATAATGTCACTTTGCATTTTGCTCAAGTCATGGAGAGTCATAAGATGGGGTCAGGGGAAACAACGAGCAGAGGAATGGAAGCAGGGAGTAGACAGTGACTTCCTCTTCATGAAACATCGTAACAGATGCGCATTGATCTCAAAGTTTGTACACTTTTTAATGATAGAAAACACAAGTCTTTCGATAGAAATGCAGTGCCTAAACCAAACCAAACCACACCCAATTTAACCGTTGTTTGTACACATAAAATAATCCCAAAGATCATAGAAAAAGCAGCGCGAATGCATCAAACTTCCAGAAATTTTTAGCAAAAACAACACGATGTAAGGTTTATAAAATCACAAAATACGCTATTTATCATGTTAGAAATTGACTTTTAAACAAGCCATCCATAAACCTCAGTACTTAATCTATCATTTACAGCAATAATCTCATATAGCACAATTTTGACATTTTTATCGATATGACAGCTTTGACGACCTTTATTGAATAATTAGACGTTGCGACTTTAGCCGGGTTCTCATGGGAGGGGTCACATATGGCCCATATACTGATTTAGTGCATAATAAAAAAAAAAAGTTCAGATGTTGAGAGGACCGTAGCTACCAATAGAGCTCTGAGGCTACAGTAGCCGCAGCCAGGGCTAACATTAGCCCGTCTGCAGCAACCCTCTCTCGGCAAAGCCGTGTCTAAAGCACTGGTGGCTCTGATAGAAGTTTTTTTGATTTATTTGGCAAAACGTTCATTTGAGTTTTGTTTGTCTGATTGTGTTAATTATTATTCCCCCATTAAATGAAAAAAGTATGTAGTATGGGGCCCTCCAGGAGTATGGAGTCGGGGGCCCTTTATTAGGGGCCATCCGTTCTCTGTACAAGCGGAGCAGGAGTCTGGTTCGCATTGCACTAAGTCGGACCTGTTCCCAGTGCATGTTGGACTCTGACAGGGCTGCCCTCTGTCACCGGTCCTGTTCATAACTTTTATGGACAGGATTTCTAGGCGCAGCCAAGGACCGGAGGGGGTCTGGTTTGGGGAACAGCGGATCTCGTTCCTGCTTTTTGCGGATGACGTAGTTCTGCTGGCTCCCTCCTGCCAAGACCTACAGCGTGCGCTTGGAGCAATTCGCAGCCGAGTGTGAAGCGGCCAGGATGAGAATCAGCTCCTCCAAGTCCGAGGCCATGGTTCTCGACCGGAAAAAGGTGGCTTGTCCCCTTCAGGTTGGAGGAGAGTCCCTGCCTCAAGTGGAGGAGTTCAAGTATCTTGGGGTCCTGTTCACGATTGAGGGAAGAATGGAGCGGGAGATCAATAGACGGATTGATGCGGCTGCTGCAATAATGCGCACGCTGCACCGGTCTGTCGTGGTGAAGAGAGAGCTGAGCGAAAAGGCAAAGCTCTAAATTTACCGGTTGGTCTATGTTCCTAACCACACCTATGGTCATGAAATTTGTATCATGACCGAAAGAACGAGATCCCGGATACAAGCGGGTGAAATGAGCTTTCTCCGCAGGGTGGCTGGGCTCTCCCTTAGAGATGGGTGAGGAGCTCGGTCATTCGGGAGAGGCTCAGTGTAGAGCCGGTTCTCCTCCACAGCGAGAGGAGTCAGTTGAGGTGGCTCGGACATCTTCTTCGGATGCCCCCGGGACGCCTCCCACGGGAGGTGTTCCAGGCACGTCCCACTGGGAGGAGGCCCAGGGGACGACCCAGGACACGCTGGAGAGACTACATCTCTCGGCTGGCCTGGGAGCGCCTAGGGCTTCCCCCAGCAGAGCTGGGAAGGTGTCAGCAGAGAGGGAAGTCTGGGAGTCTCTGCTTAGCCTGCTGCCCCCGCGACCCGGTTCCGGATAAAGCGGGAGACGACGAGTACGAGTAAATGCAAAAAGTAAGAATTTATTATTATTTACAGACTATTAATAAGAGGAGGTGAAATGCAGTTCCAGATGACCTTCTGTTCCAATTGACCGTTATTTAAGCTGCGTGCTCCTGTTCTCCTCGAGCCCATTCTTTCTGTGTTCATGTCAAGAACATACTTGACGAGAACACAAGTCTGTGCTCGCGTTCTTGTGAATTGAGAAATGGCTTTAGACTGCAGCAATCCAATGACGCAACACATAGCTGTAAAATTATTGTAAATCAGTGTTTGAACAATAAAGATATAATACTGGCCATAAGTTTCCAATGATTGAAAGCCACTTAAAAAAGTTAAGAGTTAACTTTTAGTTCAGAACTGCCTTTGACCCTTAACTTTAAACTGAGGTATTATTGGTTTAAGTTTGTTGTCCAACTGTTTTATTTGCTTTGTTACCTGCTTTTATCTATTTTTACCTTTACTTGCTTTTATTTTTCTTCTTATTATAGTTTATTTCATTTAAAGCACTTTGTCTTTGTATTGATTTGGCCTATATAAATAAATTTGCCATACCTAAACCTAAAAGTAGCAATAGAAACATATCTGCTGAATATTCTCAGTCATCCAGGCCATAGTCATTCAAAAGAAATTCTCTGTACAAGAGAGCGGAGGAGCCTGCCTATTAAGCTGGGTCAACAATTCCATTTAACGACCCCCCTTTCAGACCCTTAGACGGGTATGGGGCATTGCAGGCTAACAAAAAAGTGCCAAACAATCCCCAAATGGACCCCTTCATCCATTTCAATATACATAAATTTCAAAACAAAAAATAGGCTTTGTTGGGCTACTGTATAACACCTCGAACTCAATGCTATTCCTGACATTTTGAATTGAAAAAGCTTCTTGGATGGGAAGCAAAAGGTCTTCAAACTTGGAAACAAAATCCAGTGGATTGTTTTTAATTTTCTCTTTTTGGAATAGCAATAGAAACCTAGAGGCTCTACTAGAAAACACAGTAAACTGATATATGAGTATTTTTTTATTTGTCCCCTCCACTCGGAAAACTAAACTTTTTCCTTGCCAGGTAAAATATTTTGCAATCATTTATTTAAAAAAATAATTTAGAAAAAAATAATTTCTAAGTTTTTACATTTTTCTAAACATGTATGTTGTGAAAATGAGAGTGATAAATGCTTTTCAGCAGTAGATTGAATATTTCTTTAATCATCTCTAACAGTGGGTATAGAAGAATGTCTTTGAATTGTTTTATGTAGATCTATAAGTTTGTACTTGTACCATGTATAATGACCCAAAAAAGTAAACACATAAAAAAATATTATTTCAAAAATGCCTAAGTAACACAGCAAGCAAAACCATAACACAGTTTTGGGACACTTGCAGCCATACCGGCAGGTATTAGCAGATAATATGGCTTATAGCGATCATGAAAATATGCCAAAATACATTTTTCATTGGACGCGCTTGGTCTGTTTCCATATCAATATATGCTCTTGACATCTAAACTGCTCCTGTAAGAGTGCGTGCAGAGGCAGAAGGTGGAAGCGAGAAGGGAGTTTATACGGGGGGTGAAGGAACTCTTTCATCTTTATTTCACAATCTCTGGTGATTCCTTCCATGCCAATTTATTTCCTGGAGTTGGCTTCAGCTTCACCCATTGGGACAACACACATATGCAAACACACTGGCTTGGCTTACATCATACTCCAAGTAGAAGCCCTGCAATCCTTACATACCAGCAGACACCCGCAAATGCAAGCAGTCAGTCCAATGTGATGAAGGAAGGAAATTGCAGCCTGGAGGATGCCTGGGGTGGGGTGGGGTTGTCCTCCTTGCTCCTCTTGAACCCTGGAGGCATCTCCCTTCAACATGCTGTTTACATTATTAAGTGAATGCATTTGTTGCAGAGGTAACTGGTTAATGTTTTTTGTGATAGTTTAGTCTTAACAGAATGTTACATGAAGGTTTTCTTCACGATACGCAAAACAGGAAAATGGCATGTATTCATAGCATTCTTTGGTTTTAGGTCATGATGTGGCTTATTTCAAAACTCCAAACATACTTGATTTTAGAAAAATTATATGTGACAGTCGTAATGGCAAGACAGGACACAGAAAACTCTCTTTGTGGGTTTTTTTATTCTCCGACTGTGCCCAGTAAAACACAGTATTAATTTGTTTTGTTGTGAATTTTAACAGTTGGAATGAACAATAAAAATGAAAAATAAGGATCACAAGTCAACTTCACTAGAGTGGTTACTGACCTAACACAAGCTACCATGCCCTGTCACTCACTAAGTCTATGACCGTCAGGATCTCAATATTAGTAAGAGACAGGCGCACTTGCACACTATACAGGACAGTAAAAAAATGTAAACGTTGCTAGTATAGACAACAGTAGTGACCTGTCCTAAACAGACAGAAAACAGAGCAAAATTCAAGTAAATACATGGCTACCGGTAATATCACAGTCACAAGTTTGTCTCATTAAAGTGCATTTGCTGCCCAATAAACATACATTCATGAATTAAATGCTTTGTAAATATTTTTAGAACTTCAAGTACTGTGAAGAAATAATTAACTCACTTTTCCAGAGGATGGCCTGCTCACCAACACACACCCTCACAAGTTGTGACACTGCAAAATCTCTCCCCTCTGGGTCAACCAGAAACAAAGAAAGTTGTACAAAATATCTGAAAAAGAAATATTAAAACAAACTTTGAAATCCGTCAGGACAGTTACAACTCACGCCAACCCGCGCCTTCCGCTCGCAGCATGGTCGGCTCTTACATACAGACAGGCGTTGCACGTTTCAGCAATCTACAGAAATCATCACGTATACAAAGCCATCACGCATTAAACTTGGCTTGCTAGGCTACTAAACACTTTGTGACAGATATGTATATCAGATTTTATGTATTTTAGAGTATTTACCTTGAGTTTTAACCACCATGTATGTCTGCAGTCTCTTAACTCTCCAGACTCCCGCTCGACAGAATGCAGAGTAACATCACCCTACGTGCATGCATGCTCTAAGATGGCGCTGCTCTTAAAGAGGCAGCGTCCCCAAAAACCCCAAATGCAGTAACCACAATATTACAGTTAGAAAGAGGATAAAGGCAACACAAATCTTACATGAACTGAAAACTCTTAAGAATAAGCTGTGTCACACTGATAACGATTATTTATTCACTTGGTTACATATAGAATGCCAACAAACTAACAAAACAGAAAGTGTTGCTTGCTATATAATATTTGTGGGTCCAGGAGTTGCTTTGTATAAAGTAGCTCATCAACAAGAGCTTATCAACAGCTCAGCTGTAGAGGTGGTCAGCAGCACCAACTTCCTGGGGGTGCACATCACAGACAACCTCACCTGGACTGTAAACGCCACCTCACTAGTCAAAAGAACACAAAAGCGCTTGTACTTCCAGCAGAGAATGACAAAAGCCCACCTGCCCCCACCCATCTTCACGGCCTTCTACAGAAGCACCATAGAGAGCATTCTGAGCAGCTGTTTCACTGTGTGGTGTGGAGGCTGCAGTGCCTGAGACTGGAAGAAAGTAAGAAACGTAGTAAGAACAGCAGAGAGGATCATCGGGGCTCCTCTTTCCTACATAAAATACATTTCATCCCAGCACGTGTCCCAAGCCCATATAAAAAAATGACAATAAAAGTATAGACCAGAGTGTTAATGGCTAAATGACTGAATGTAAAAGTAGAGTGCTTCAGAGTCTGAGTTGAAAGACTATTCAAGTACAGGCCATATGTGTCATGCTTGGCTTCAGGTGCCTAACCCACATGCAGAACACTCCGAGTCAGGATAAAAGTTCAAAGGTTTATTTAGAAGTTGGAATACAAATAAACAGATCCTAAGGGGAACTCATCTGGTCACGAGTGGATTCTGAAATGTACACAGAGTTAACAGGTCCAGGACTGGTCACGAGTGGGTTCACTGCAGAGGGGGACAGAGGAGTTAGTGGAGATCCAGGTAATTTGCAGGATGAGAGTGTGCGGGGCTGTACCTGTACAGGAGTTGAGCTGAGCGGCTGAGGGGGGAACCTTGAGGGTCCACAGGCTGTCGGCAGGCTGAGGGCTAGGTGGAGGCAGAGCTTGGTTTGAGTGTTGGCAGATTACCGATTAGAGTTTCCCTTCCGGTTTCTTCAGAGAGGGGGCAGGCAGGTCTTTGACAGGAATAGTTTTCCAGGGTTCTTCAGAGAACAGACAGGCAGATTACCGGCAGAGATACTCTTCTGGGTTTCAGGTTTCAGACAGGTTCAATCTAGAAAATAGAGAGGAGAAAACAGATCAGGTTCAGGTTCTGATTTTCAGGGAGTCAGAGATTCAGACAGGCAGGTTGGCTCAGGCTTGCTAACCGAAACTGACAAACACTCTGGCACTGGAGAGAAGTCCTCTGCCTCCTTAAATACAGATCTCCCGATGAGCAGATGAGCGACAGGTGGTTGCAATCAGCTCCGGCTCCAGGAGATCTAGTACGCCGTCTGGTTGGGAAAGTGGACAGACCTCCAGATCCCAACAATTTGTAAATAGGTGGTCATGTATTTGTTACCTGGTTGGGACAATTACCATAAAATATGCTTCATTTTGGGGACCTAAATGCAATCCAGTTGTAACACACATAACTCCAAGGCACATTACAGAGACAACACTCCTTGAAGGTAGTTGAGAGCAATGAGTGGTGTTAATTGGGTTTGGGTTAGTAATGTGTTGATAATGGTTAGGCTTTGGGTTAGGATATAGAAAGGAATGATATGAATAGAAGTCAGTGGGAAGTTCCCACTAGGATAGTGTGGCACAACATGTGTTGGTTGTCTGTTGGGGTGTGTGGGTGTGTGTGTTTGTCTTTGGTATCATTATCAAATCCACAGGCATTTTTTTAAAACCTCAGAGTAAATCAATGTGTGTGCGTGTGCACAGTGTTGTACTAACCACAGGTGTCAAAGTCTGTTCATTACCAGGCTTATCTAGCAGAGGGAAGCATGTAAAGATGACTGATATTAATTTAGATTCTCACTGGTCTGCCGTGGTCCTGCTCCCCCTCAGTCTCTCCAACTCACACACATGCATGCACACAGATGACTGCCAATTTATTAAGTGAACGTTTGGAGCCCCAGTCTGTACCAGCTGGTGGTAGCTAACTAATCTGTGCTGTGCCAGTGGAGAGAGGATGAGCCAGAGAAATGCATGACATTCATTGAGGGGAACATTTGTCCCCTAAAACATCTATTAACATCAACATTTTGGAAAAGATCAACTTCTGATAGATAACTGCTGTCTCACAACTACTGGTATGTGGTAACTTTTATAAAATCTAAAATAAATTTACCACTGGAAGCCATACCTAATTGACGGGACATTGCCTTTCTTCTGCAGTGATTTTTACATAATAAAAATCAGTTGCTGGTTATTGTTTTAGGTTTCTTAATCCTTTGGGGAACCACAATGGAAAAAGGAAATGCAATGTTTATACACATGTTATGCTGTCTATAGGTCACTACTGTAGGTCTGTATTTACTTTTCTACAGAAAGACACTACAGCATTAAGATGAAAACTTAGGGCCATGTTTCTGGTTTCCAAATAAAGTTTAAGGTTTTGAAACAACCTGATTATAATGCTGATGAAAAACCTCTCCTTGTGAGTTGTGCATCCTAAAAGGAAGAAAGTTAGTAGGGTGCAGTTAGTGGACTTATTGCTTTCTGCCAGAAACAGATTCAAATAAACTTCTCTAGCTATCTTCACTATCAGGTTGATCAAAATAAAAAAAGAAATAAATCTCAAAAATAAACTTTTTATCTAGCTTGACAACAGAAGTGGCGATGGAGTTGTTTCATAATAAGCAGCTATGATTCATGCCATGCTAATTGTTATTTGGGCCTATTCCTTATCCAAGCCACTCCATTGAATGCTTTCTCAGTCAGTAATTTAAGTTGGCTGATTGCCTTCTTATTAGCCTACTCTAGCCTTCAGAGGAAGTTGTCCATTATCATAATGACAATGTTGAATGTTATATTTATCCCAATAAGTGGACAACAAATACTAAAACGTTATTTAAAATTGAAAAAGGACATCCTATTCATTGGAAAATATTTTATGTGGACAAGAGAAAATATTTACTTGTTTTAGTCCTTGAGGTAGACACCCTGTCTACTTTTGAGGCAAGGCTAAAAACTTTCCTTTTTGATAAAGCTTATAGCTAGAATGGCTCAGATTATCCTGAGCTATCTCTATAGTTATGCTGCTATAGGCTTAGACTACTGGAGGATGTAAGGACCTCTTTTCATCATTCTGCTTCATTCCATCTCTATTTTCCCAGTCTGCAGTATTTGTTAGCTCAATCTCTAACGTTATGATCTCTGCTCTCTCATCATGGTAGCTTCATCTGGTATGTTCCTGTTTGGCTGTGACATTATCCTGGAGAGAAATATCAGCTTTGCTGCTGCCATCAACACCTTTGTTTATAGGCTATATGTTGGAGCATGGCATGTTCTTCTGTGTAGTACTGGTTCTCTGACTGTGACTGGCTGGATGTGCTCTCTTCATCCTCTGACATTGGAGCTGGCCAGAAGCTTCAATGCCTGGCTGTGTGTATCCTGGACCTGGTTCACACTTGGCTTTTGTATCTCTGCTTCTTTCTATATTTCCACCTCTGTCTCCCAGAACAACATTCTGGTTCTGCTGGAAGTTTCTTCCTGTTAAAAGGAAGTTTTTTGCTTTTCACTGTTGCTAAAAGCATGCTTAGTGTGAGGGATTGCCTTCGAGTCAATGCAATCAACTGGTTTTCCTTAGATATAAAACTTTGAATCAATTTGACTGTATGACCTGGTTGAATTGTAAAGTGCCTTGAGATGACATGTGTTGTGAATTGGCACTTAAATAAATCTGAATTGAATTGCATTTACCAATCAGTCTACTACAGACATCACTCATAACTTCCACCCAAACTATCAGATATCTTAAGAAAAACACCTTTTCGTGAAACAAAACACCACCCCGCGTGCATGTGCGTCCCCATCAAGAGTAAAGAAGGCATTTTTTGGTTATTTAGCTTTATGTTGTTTAAAATTACCCTTAGACGCGCAACCCGTCCTGGAATGGACCAGATCATTTGTTTGCGGAAGCATTCCCTGCATTTTTGCTTTTTAAATGAAAAGCTGTCAAGTAATAAAAAGAGTAATTTTGAAATGCATTTCCAGGGAAGCCGACCACAAAGTTGGGAGAGAGTGAAAAAGTGTGATTGCAGTACTTCTGGATAAATTAGAGGAGTGCAAAGATAGATATAAAAAGGGGATTGCATCTCCAAACTCCACTACTGTTTTCTAGTTGTTTTTGCAAGCATGGCAAACCATTCACAGATCAAGCACGTAGTGCCCCATTCCAAAAGGGTGGACAAACGGGTCAACCCCTTTGGAATGGGGGTTGTTTGGCTTCTTTTGCTAACTTGCAATGCCCCATACCTGTCTATGTCTCTGAAAGAGGAGTCATTAAAAGGAATTGTTGGCCTCCCTGAATAGGCGGGGTCTTCTGTTCCCCTGTAAAGGGGTTGGGGTTGTGATGATAGTTGTATCATCCCTGCAGGCTAACAAAAGAAGCCCAACGACCCCCATGGTGGACCTATTTGACTATTTCAATTTGCATGTTGTCTAAGCAAAAACAAGTCTTTGTTGGGCTAATGCATAAAGCAACTCAACGCCATTTCTGACTTTTAAATTGAAAAAGCTTCCTGGATGGGAAACGAAACGTCTTCAAACTTAGAAACAAACTCCAGTGTTATGTTTTTTTCTTACTTTTTTGGAATGACTATGACATAAATGACTGAGAACTCTTAGGCAGGTACTGTTTTGAAACATTCCTCCATTGTTTTTCCCCAACATCTTCAAAATAAAAATAACACCAAAAATCTGATTTCTTTATCATGTTTCTATAATTTCATCAGTGCCACAAAAACCTAATACATTACTATTGTAATGGAATTTAAACATAAATCAGAAAATATCATCCAGCAGAGTAGTCACATGATGTGAGATTTTCTCCAGGATAAACATTTAATTATGAACGCTTATTATATATTTAAGCCCACATAGTCCTTTTTTTAATGAGCTAATACAATTAGAGCCTGTGTTGCCAAACAAGGATTATATAAGACTTCAACATTTTTGTGGGTCCAGGCAGATTTGTTTTTTGTATTTTTGACATTCCAATTCCAAGAATGAATGGGGGTGGTCAGAGGAACTCACACATTTCTTTGGAACTGTGCTTGTGTAGCTCAGACAAAGGTGAAACCTGGTCTATTTTTGTCGCACTTATGCAGCAATATACCGGTTATGCCATAAGTGTAACATGAACAAAGACATGGTGACAAAATAAAACATATCCGAGTTTGCAAACTCAAATGAAAGTGGTGTGACCCAGCCTTGTGTTATGTAAAGCTCTGTGTTTATGCTCTGTATTTATCTCTCTGGTTCTTCTCCTGAAAAGACATCACTCGGTACAAACGGTTTAACACTTCATCCTGCTTAAGTATTAAATAACCATGAGACAGGACAACAGATTTTGACAGAAAATTTGATCTTACTCAGATCAGAGAAGTTACTTTGAGTTACAGAATCTAGTGCTTACCAACCGGGCTCACATCTCAGGAAATGGCCACGATTCACAGTTAGAGAAGCATTTCATACAACTCCAGTATACCATCTGTACGTTTGCAGATGAGGAAACATCCATTGCTCCAGGCTTATAAAATTACACTTTGTTTTTAGATGGACACAGCTGTCATTCCGTTCCCAAATCTTTGCCACGTGCATAATGAAAATTACTTTTTATCCTGACAGAAGAACCGTTCTAAATAGATTCCAAAAACTTAAAAAAAACAATCCACTCAACTTTGTTTCAAAGTTTAAAGGTGTTTCGCTTCCCATCCAGGAAGCTTTTTCAATTCGAAATGTCATAATTAGCGTTGAGTTCGAAGCTTTATATAGTAGCCCAAAACCTCGTTTTGGTTTGGAAAACATGCAAATTGTACCAGAAGAACGGGTTCGCCCCTTAGGAATGGGGAGTCATTCTTTCTTAGCCTGCAATAACCGATACTGGTCTATGCCTCTGTAAGGGGGGTCCTTAGGGGCAATTGCTATTCTGGCTGACCAGGCAAGGTGTTCTAAATAGATAATCTACTTGGGAAAACATTAGTTTTCACACAGAGACAGCTATTATGAGGGTATAACAGACACACACATCATTAGTAAGGATAATTCTAACGCTGGACCTACAAAACCAAAATATATTCTGGTGGGGTTGGGATGCAGTTTGCTGGAGGGGACAAAGCATATTAAATATGCTTTTCAAGCAACAAAGGGAGAGAGTTGCTGGCACATGGGACCTATTCACACTTTGGGTGGAATTTCACCATAAAGTGGTCTGCACATTGTGACTTTAAGTGATGGGATGAGATTCATGAGTTCATTATACAGCCCTTATTGCACAGTAAAGCCCTGTTCTGCCTGGGCAGTGATCGTTCCCCCTTACTTACAATAATTGAAAGTTGTCAGAGTCAAAAAAAAATTACAGTCACTTTTGTTAAACAGTAACATTTTATAAATAAACTTTGAGAAAGAAGCTGGTTTGTTATGGGAAGAAGAATTTCTTGTCTACACACATCCCTCACTCAGGCATTATGTGGCCTTGCAGGTGAAACTGACTGAGTGAAAACTTTTTTCAGTGTGTAAATAGTATAAATCAATATATGAAATAAGAGAAATCTAAATTTTCCGACCGAGTTAAACTTTGACTGCGCACACAGAGATACACATAATTTGATCAAACCTTGTAATTATTGTTGTGCGCCTGTAGTTTTCTTGTTCTCACTTAGTGTAAAGGCCAGGCTATTTTATTTTAATTTTTTTGTGTAAGATGGTTGCTTTGTAAACTCATCAGTCTTTTTGCCAAGGTTTGGCTCCCAGCTCTGTGGCTCTTCAGGTATTATCATGTTTTTCTCATTGATGCTGTACTTGTCTGACTTACTGTTACGACCCGGCTCAGCCAGGGAAAAAGGAAGTAACATTAAAGAAACCCTGGGTTTTAACAATTTAAGGATTTATTGTTTGGAGTTTTTCAAAATAAACAAAAAAGGGTAACAATTATTAATCAAAACGTAGGGACTCTCAACAACAGAGTATTCACTAAAACAAAATCCACAAAACAGAGGTGTAAATCAAAGAACTTAACCAACCAAAATTGATCTCTCAAAACAAGTTAAACAAAAACTAAAATACAAATCTCTAACGGCGTTTCAAAGTTCCCCCACTGGGACAAAGCAAGTTACACAAGAAATCAAGGTTAACAAAATCTGTTAGAGCGGACCACGCTATCAAAGCTAACACAAGTTTTACCGCAGTCAAACCTACACCCCACAAAATGGCAAGCTGTCTGAACAAAGGATCAGCCGCACCTTCCCCTAGGAAGTCCTTTGGTTTTAAATGGAAGCCTCAACAATGATTGGTGGAGCCGGCAATTGGTGATCCAATTACGGTAGGCCCCAAGGTGTGTCACAGGAAAACATCCGCTTCCAGGTGCAGTCAATTTGATCAGGCCTCTGAAAAAAAATAAAATAAACACAAACACAGAAAAGGCCACTGGCTGTAACACCTCTCCCCCTTAAAATCCTAACCTAAAAGGGTTTGAGAGGAACATTTCCAACTGAAGGAAACTACATAAGCTACACTCTAGATAAAGCATCTGCTAAGAAGTTGTCTGCACCTTTCTTATGTTTAATATTAAGATGGTAATCCTGTACCAGTAACGCCCACCGCATGAGTCTCTGATTGTGGTTGTACATTCGAGAAAGGAAAACAAGGGGGTTGTGGTCGGTGTATACTGTGATTGGCACAGGGCTAGACCCTAGGTAAACCTCAAAGTGTTGAAGTGCAAGTAGCAAAGCCAGAGTTTCTTTCTCAATGATAGAGTAATTGAGTTGACTGGGTGTAAATTTACGGGAAAAACCACTGGCCGTAACACTTACCATCCATCCATCCATCCATCCATCCATCCATCCATCCATCCATCCATCCATCCATCCATCCATCCATCCATCCATCCATCCTTCCATCCGTTTTCCTTCATGCTTATCCCAAAGTGGTTTTACGAGGGGTTCTGGTGCCTTTCTCCAGCTGTCTGCAGCCAAGATAACTTATCATTTAGACCATTAATTGATAAAGGTCTGGTATTGATTTGCTGTTTTTCTTTTTTTTTAGATGATTATCTTAACAGTTTATTATGATGGTCAAAACTTTGAAAATTGTAATCTTATGTGAAGAACAAAAAAGAATTACTAACATTACCCCCGACATCTCTTGTTCCTTGAACGTTATGGTGCTGTTTGTTCACTGATTTTTGTTTGTCTAATAAACCACTTAGACTTTCAAATAACTAGTAGACTATATTGTTTATATTTCCCAAAGGTTTTAAAAAAGAGTAATTGTCAATTCAAGTCACACCTTTGAGCTTGCTTTTTATAAAAAAAAAAGAGTTTAAAACTATCAATTTTTCTTCCACTTCTCAACTATGTATATTGTGTTTTTGTTCATGTACATGTACATGAACAAAAACACAATATACATAGTTGAGAAGTGGAAGAAAGTTAGAATAGATTGAAGTTTGTGAATGCAGCTTAAGAGACTGTGTTATGAATAGTGTTTTTACAACTATGTAAATCCAAAATATGTTTTGAAAAATCCAACACATTTAGAAGCAAATATGAAAACAGAATTATCAGAGATGAAAAGACTAGTTGGTTTGGCTAGAACAGGGATGGTGTGCTGGATTAGCTTTAGAATATCAAACAGTCCCTGCATCAGAATGGATTAGGCCTGTCGTCATTAAACATGCTCTCTTAATGATGAGTCTCTCACTTTTGCACTGATGAGGGAAGGAAAGAGACCATGCGGCTGGCTAATTGGAGTCAATTTCTGCATCACTGTGTCTGTACATGTGGGTTTGTTTTCGTGTATATGCACAAATCTATTGGTTTATGTCTGTTCTTCAAAATTTTTTTGAAAAGAGATGGCATCAACCTCCTCCAGCCTCTTGTGCAAAGAATGCCTGATTTAGGCTAATCTTGCTGCATTTAAAAAAATGTTTTTCAGTCGGTCTCCATCACTCAACAAACCTATGGGGAAGGACAGACACCAGGCTAACAAGAGAAATTTAACCAGGGAAGCAACTGAAGGGCAGACATATTGACAGACATGGAACACAGCTGAATCAAATTAGTCCACAGAGTATTTATCTATTCCAATTGATTTAGGACTAATACAAGAAAATGAATACACCAATAAACAATTCACTGCTATTGCTCTTTTTTAGCACCATTAAGGGCATTGAAACTATTCTCAACTTTATGTATATAATTGATGAGAAAAGTTGTAATACAGATCAAGAAACAATTAAATTTCACAGTTTTGCATCATACTCAACCACCTCTGACAAGGGCAATGGTTTGTTCTGATTTAATTTAATTGGTCTCAGAACAGGGACTTTGCATGTGGTGCAGTATGTACTCTTGCCTCACAGCCAGGGTGTTGCCAGTTTGAACCATAGCCAATCTCAGCCTTATTAATTGGAGTTCAAATTTTATCTGCATGTTGAGGTTTTCTCCAGGTGTTCTTTTGTTCCATTGTCTACAAATATGGATGTTAGTTTAACAGGAAGGTTAGTTGACTAATAGCCACCTCATTTTGGGAAAATTCTCATCTATTTTGTATTCCTAAATGGAAAAGCAAATAACGTAGGGAGTGAAAGCCCAAATTACACATCCATACATTATTTGAAAGCTAACACCTTCTTGTTCTGAAAATATAAATGAAAATTGGGTGAGTAGAAAACAGACCAAGCAATGTCAGTTCAAACATGACTCAAAGTTGTGTTTTTTTATTTTCGAAAATGATAGGTCTTTTTTTGAACAGCAGTAATAAAGACATCCTTAGGAAAGGGCAGGTATTACATTTGTTCTACATCATGTCAACCACAAATGCAGAAAATTTCAGACCTCTAGCTACAACAGTTCCAGAGCTGTGGAACCTTGAACTTTTGATGTCACCAGCATTTTTATATCTCTCCAAATGTGCCGAATTGTGCCAAATGCTTTTACTATGCTTTGCTTTATTAGTTGACCCATAGAATAACACTAAAGCATTTTGATGGCAACAAAACATTTTTGAGGTATTTTCCACATTTTTTCAGAATCAATGTATATAACAAAAGTTTACATTTTTACACCTATAATAACATAAAAATCTATAAAAGAAAGTGAAACTGCTGCTTTTAAAGCTAAAATAAGCCCCAGTGCCTTTTCTGAGCTGCATTTTTTTTCAGCCTTAGGCATTGTATTAAAACAAATTTAGCGTCCAGCCTTCAAAAAAATAGGACCATTGTTATTACTCAACTTGGAGCTGCGCTAATTGATCCAACTGCAGCAGCGTGTTTCAGTCTTACGCAAGTAGGTAACAGGTCTGCCCTTTTATAACCTTGCCATGTGTAGGCTTGTTTAAAAACCTTATTTCATTGGCTACAAAGCCCAACAGCCCACATGGTCTTAACCAATAACAGCAGGATTCTATGAGGCATAATATCGTGCTACTCGGAGCACCACTGGCTGACAGGAAGTGACTGGAATTGAGATTTCAGTAACAGTATCTGGCTCAAATCGCATCACATAAAGATGCAGACGCTTTTGGCTTGTAGGTAAGAAGACGATGTAAAGAACCATTCCAAACATCATGGGCTAACAACTGAGGAAATAAGTATTAGGAAGTAAACATTAGCAAGATGCTGAGCATTAGCTATGACCAGCTAATTTTTCTGATGTCGACATTAGAAAAGTTTTTGTAACAGGGATAACTAGTATCATATAATTTTTACATTTGCATCCTATCAAAAATAATAACAGCTGATTTAAAATAAAAAGCACAGCTGTATGTATGTACACATGAATAGAAAATATGTTTAGGTTTATGAAAATATATTCCTATAAGGTTTCACTATAACTTAATCAAAGGACAGTATATTTGTATGCTGGCCCTAAAGCTTATTTTTCATTCATCTATACTTGTAATGAAAAAACATGTATTTTTGGTGTGGCAGCTTCAAGCTGCTTATGAGAATGATACCGATTATAGAAGTTAATCTTAATACGAAAATGTAATGTAACTTTTTTAAATTGTCACACAGATTTTATTACAGGCTGCTGGAGGCTACCCAATGCACTGTACATGTCCAGGATACAGTATAAACAACTGGAGTCAATTTCAAATTATATATATCATTATGCAGAAAAAATATATGTTTTTCAACTTTCAATTTTAGTTTTTTGGAATGGAAGTTTTTTTATGGAAAAAGAGACAAATTTCCACAGACTCTTTATTAATGCAAACTGGCCTGTCCCTGAACACAATATTATGTTGCTCACAAGGGAAGAAGACAGAGAAGACTAGATTACCACATGGCACTAATAAACACTATCAATTGATTAATATTATTTATCTTAGGAAATGCAAGAGGCACATTGCTGGATGTCACACTTGATTTTTGTTTAGATATTACTATGTAAAAATAGATGAAAACATTACTGTCCCCATTTCCTATTTTACTTTTCATAAAAGGTATTTAATTTTATCTATGAGCTGGAAATGTCCCCAGATTAGATTGCAGAAATCTGGTCACTTTACTCATCATGGAATATTTTTCTTTACGAATATGCTGGATTACTTTTAATCTGTGGACCCTTATGGATGAATGGAGTATAAACAATTGAAGATTGGATTTATAAAACAGCTTCTGGATGCCTTCAAATGTATGTTGTGGCTGCTTTGTCATGTTTACATTTTCACATGCTGCTATATCTATATAATGTCTGACATGTCTATGGTGGAAAAAAATTATTTTATGCTTACCTCACTGAACATGGTTTTAAATAGGTTAAATGCATTTCACCCAATTCTAAATTCTGTTCTTTATCAATGTCCATTGTGATGTTTACAAATTTTCAATCAATAGTCCGGTGTTTCAATCAACAACATAGTTTTTTGAACAGTAATCCCGGGGAAAAGTCCAAGCACTACTTTGTTCCATGTGTGTTCTGGTGGAACATTAGATTGCTAGATAAGATCATGGGCCTAGAATGCAATGTTTGAATTTACCACTCTCTGACTTCAATGGGTCTGGTCATGCTCATGCTAGCTTTTAAAAGCATTGAGTGATCAGAGACAAATACTGGTGCGCAGGTACCTTACCAGTTGGAGGGCAGCAATGGGCAGATGTTGTTTCCTACACACAGTAACCATGCCCCTTCCGTTTGTGTGGTTTTTGAAGTCCTTTTTCCGGTGGTGTGTTGGGGAACAGATCTGTCAGCTTTGCATCCCTGTGTAGGTTGTTTGGATGATTTAGGCATGACTGAACTTACATAACACTCAGATTTATTCTGCTGCTGGGCCAGCATTCTCATATATGTTATAGGCTGTCTGGATAGCAAATAGGAACATTTCCTACCCACATTTTTACAGCTGCAGAGTGAATGAACCTCTTTCCTTTTTCTTTCAGCAGATCTAGACTGAAACACATCACACATGCTGCAGGCACAACACAAAAGAAGCTCCATCTCCATGGGAACCCCATCTTTTCTCAGTTTACAAAGACACTGTTTTACCCATGACACTAAAGAACGGGGATCAGTTGGTTTCTTCACGGACGTTGAGACGAGTTTGCCTAGAAAAGTCTCGTCCTCCTTTGAGGTCGGTCTTCCCCACCGTTGCAATCTTAGGTGTTTAGCACTCTCCGTAACTTACAGTGGTGGAGGTGAATCCAAAAAGGGTCTTTCAGCAATTTTCCCAGCAGTGGGTGTAGTCTGGAGAACTTGAATGGTTCTTCTTCTGGTTGGTCCCACAAGCACAAATAATTTTCTGGCAGTAAATTTGGATTTGACACTTCTTTAGTTTTTTTAATTTTTCTCATATAATCGTCCTGGTCCATGAATCCCAGAGGGAAAGGTTTTAGCTAGTTTGAAGCAGTTGATGGGGTTGAGAGTGGAGACACTGGTCTTTCAGGGCATTTAGAGATGAGGGTGGACAGGTTTGATGCAAGGGTACTGAAAGCCAAGGAGGTGAGCCATGGAAACAGCAGGACTGAAGCCTCAGATGCAATGAAAATCTTAGTCAGAGTGAATCCTGAAGCGATTTGGGTACAATAACCATCTGCCTTTTGCCTGAGGGAGCCTGCTCCTTTTAAAGGCCACCACTGATTGAGGTAATGGGACCCAGCTGGAATCAATTAGCCTGCCACCCTGTGAGAGGAAAGGGAAAAAGAAAACAAAGACACACTGCAACTCCACCCAGCTCTGGAAACCTGAAAAACTGTAAAAATGTATAAGTATGAATTAAATCCATAGGTGTGAAATGCTGTTGTAGCAGTTCTACCATCCCTCAGGTTGAGACGTGGCAGGGTCGATGGCTCAAAATGGCTGCTTCGGAATTAACTTTTTGGTAGAATTGGTTTAGAATTTATGCCCACAAATAATTGTGTTCTATTATTGAAGCTTGTCTGCTTTGTAAGACTTCTGGATCTACAGTATGAATTCATTATTTACTGCTCGCTGATATAGTTCTGATTTGACAAACGTTCCTGTTGCAGCTTGTCTTGTTACTTCATCTGCAAGCCTGTTGATGCACAAGACAAGATCTGTGCTATTTGTGTGGGCTGCACATTTGCATATTTCTCTCTGGGAGTTACAATTTTTCCTGTCGAGACCACAATTCTGACCACACCACCTATGATGCTGGCCTGGCGAGGAAGTTACCTCCCGGGTCTTTGGGAAGGGTCCCTAAGATAGTGACTACCTGCAGTTTTCAGAGTGTTGTCCTCTCTGTCAGCAATAAGGTACGTTGGGATCTGGATCATGCCACAAGTCTGATAAGATTATCTTAATCTCCTAACCTATAAAGAGAAAGACCAGACACACATAAAGTCTAAGTTTCAAAAGCTTTTGCAAGAGGGTAGAGAATTTGTACACCAAAGTATCATAGCTCTAATCCAACAGTATGTCGCCTTGCAGGCCTTTATATCTCATGTTATGATTAATTGATCCAACACTTGTCCTCAACCTCCTTTCTTGTTTGGTAGGTCTGTTTTGTGCTTTCCATAGTCAAACTTTATGATGATTGTTGCTTATCTTTAGAGTTTCTTCTTGGCAGGGTGTGGCAAGCTTCAGTGGGCTCACAGTTAAATAGTACAACTAAAATACACTAAAGAGATAAAAATAGTTGATTAAAATATTTGAATTTGATATTTAGAAAATCAGTACAGAAATTGTTCTAAAAAGGTTATTCTCTAGACATCAGAGTCCGTCTAGTTATAGTTACAAACACAAAAATAAGATAATTAGATAATATGCACCTGAAATATTTTTTTATTTTAATTTTAAATGTTAATTGTCTTGTTCCATTGCCAAAGTGTCCCAACTATCTCTTAAATTCAAGAAGAAATTCACATATTTTAAGAAAAAAATTACTTGAGATTTAAAAATGTTGCACTGTATGTGTATTTTATAAGGAAACAATGAAAGAGGTGAACAGAGCAGGAGTTTGAACCTGCAAGGTTAAAGGCCCATCACTTAACTTGAACCCCCATCTGTTGTCAACATTATATTCTCTGAAATACATGGAGCCAGTGTAAGGCCTTGCGAACTGGGGTAATGGGCTCTACTTTCTGAGTTTTTATGGAGATGCAGGCAGTAACATTCTGGATTAAATGCCACTGTCTGATAGAACCATTTAGGCAGATCTTCTAAGACGATGTTAATAGAATCACCTTGACTATGGAAAAATGCCTTTTTAATTAACAAGGCAAGCTAAGGAGGGGAAGAAGCTGCTTTTGTGGGAACAGGATTTGGGCTCAAGGGGCCAAAGCTTCTTGCCAAAGGGGAGAGTCTTAACAAGTGGATCTAGTTCTAACCTTGTAAATCCCCCAGAATTGTTTCATTTTGAAATGTTCAATTACACATTTTTCACCAACTGGAGGAAGAGGCAGCCAAATATCAGCGTAGAAGAATCTGCAGATGTGTTTGCACATCTATCTGTTTGATCTTCAGCAACTGAAAGTGTGGGTTCATGTTAATTAAAGACATTACTTGCTGTCATTTCAATACGATTGCAATGGGAATTTCTTATGCAAAGGACAGTTGCATGACCAATATTCATAAAAAAGAAATTAATTTAGAAGTTCTGGCTTGCCAGTGTATTTAAAACAATCATTTTTAACCCTTCATTTTAAAAGAGTCCTAATTTAACAGGAAGTACTGTATGTGATCCACATAGGAGTAGAGTCAGTTACACTGATTTGATAGAGCCTGTCCTGCAGCAGGACTAGGATCATCATGTTGGAAGCACAGCTGAAGTCACCAAAAAGGATCCTGGGGTAGGTTATTGAGGAGTCCAGGTGCTGCCAGAGTGAAGAGCAATATTTATTGGATCACCCGAAGACCTACGGGTTCTGGAGGTGAACTGCAGAAGATCCAGAAATAGGTCTATGATGGATTGTGATGGTTGGATAAGGTTGTTCATATCAAGGTGCTCAAAGAATTTCATCAACGAAAATTTCAAGCAAGGAGCCTGAAGTTCTCTGGTCTATGGTTTCATAGTGACAGGGATAGTGGTGAAGCATGGCATATGGCCTGTCTTCAGTGAGATATGAAAATGACTGTGAACTCCTGCTACAGATTATCAGCACAGTGGCTAAGAGTATATGGAGAGACAAATTCCACCAAAGGTGGTTTTTGCCCCTTAATTTTTTGAAGGTCCCCGGTGGGCACCTGGGTCGAGGGCAGGCTTTGATATCTCATCACATGTACATATAAGTATTTTAATGTCAAGATAGCATGTCCGCATATCTACAGAAAGCTATCATTCTCCTCTTTCCAATGATAGCAAACATGCTGAACCTCAAAAAATGCTGTGGCTGTTTTATCGAGAGAAATGTGAGAGATAAAACCTCCCTGCAACAAGATGCTAAAAACAATGCTTTCAATGCTATCACCCATTCCAACAGGAAGTCCTGGCTTGATTCTTCTTCTACTTATTTATGTGATTTTATTGGCACTTACCTCCACCAACTGGTATGGAGTGTGGATCTGAATGGCTACACACTTACTTATAGTGAACAAACCAAAATCAACAAAATAAAACTATCAAAACAAAATCAACAAAACCAAAATAAGATTGAAACCCTCTAAATTACGTTAATTAATCTAAAAAAATATAAAACAATTACATAACACTTATCTCTTGAGATCTTTCTAAGAATTTCAAAGGGGATTATTTCCTTTTTGAACCATTTCCCTCCTCTTTCATACTTCTTACAGTGTTCCATAACATGTTTGAATGTCTCTTGTTGCTCACAGTATTCACACCTTCCGGTGTTATGTTTACCTATTTTGAATAAAGTACTGTTTGATCCTGTATGTCCAAATCTAAGTGTTGATATAATTGTTTCTTGTCTTCTGTTCCTTCCTGCACATCTCATTTCTCCCACTCTCCTCCGAATCATGTAAAACTACCATCCATTTATCTCTTCTTCCCAATGCTTTTTCCACCTTTCCTTCAACCTCTGTTTAATGATGTTCTTTGTTTCCATTTTACTAATGTTAACTGACACATCTCTGGCTTCTCTTGTCGTAGCCTCCTTTGCAGCCTTATTTGCCATTTAACTCCACTATGTGCTGGTACCCATAAAAATATGATTGTAATGCCCATCATTTGAATTGTGTATAATGTTTGGTGTATTTCAATCAAGATATCTGCTCTGCTATCTGATTGACTTCTCTGTAAACTGATTAGTGATGACGATGAATCTAAACAAATAATAATTCTCAGTGGTCTTATTTCCTCTACCAAATATACTGCAAACAAAATTGCAAGCATTTCTCCTGTGTATACTGATATATCACTCCTATTTCCTATTATAATATGAAACTCTGGGACAATAAAAGAGACTCCTATCTTGTTAACTAAACTCTTTGATGCAGCTGTGTATATCCGTATGAAACTGTAATTACTATTAATATATTCCTGTATTGTATGTGATTTCAAAATAGACCCCCATCCCTGTTTTTCTATTCTAGTAGTGTAAGATCTACTTTCGCTTCAGGTAGTATCCAAGGTGGTAATACTAGCAGTGATCCTGTTGGACTGAACTTTAAATTACCGGTAGTTAATTAGAACTCTGTTGCTTTTTGTTTAACTGTCCTCCCAAAGCTTTTACTCTCCTTCTTCTCCATTTTCCAACAGGATTTTAAAGTGCTTTACATTCATCAGTACATTCTATATATATATATATATATATATGTGTGTATATATATATATATATATATATATATATATATATATATATATATATATATATATATATATATATATATATATATATATATATATATATATATGTGTATATATATATATATACACTCACTGGCCACTTTATTAGGTACACTTGTTCAACTGCTCTTTAACACTTAATTTCTAAGCAGCCAATCACATGGCGGCAACTCAGTGCATTTAGGCATGTAGACATGGTCAAGACAATCTCCTGCAGTTCAAACCGAGCATCAGTATGGGGAAGAAAGGTGATTTGAGTGACTTTGAACGTGGCATGATTGTTGGTGCCAGAAGGGCTGGTCTGAGTATTTCAGGAACTGCTGATCTACTGGGATTTTCACGCACAACCATCTCTAGGGTTTACAGAGAATGTTTCGAAAAAGAAAAAACATCCAGTGAGCGGCAGTTCTGTGGGCGGAAATGCCTTGTTGATGCCAGAGGTCAGAGGAGAATGGCCAGACTGGTTCGAGCTGATAGAAGGGCAACAGTGACTCAAATAACCAAACGTTACAACCAAGGTGGGCAGAAGAGCATCTCTGAACGCACAGTACGTCAAACTTTGAGGCAGATGGGCTACAGCAGCAGAAGACCACACCGGGTGCCACTCCTTTTAGCTAAGAACAGGAAACTGAGGCTACAATTTGCACAAGCTCATCGAAATTGGACAATAGAAGATTGGAAAAACGTTGCCTGGTCTGATGAGTCTCAATTTCTGCCGTGACATTCGGATGGTAGGGTCAGAATTTGGCGTCTACAACATGAAAGCATGGATTCATCCTGCCTTGTATCAACGGGTCAGGCTGGTGGTGATGGTGTCATGGTGTGGGGAATATTTTCTTGGCACTCTTTGGGCCCCTTGGTACCAATTGAGCATTGTTGCAACGCCACAGCCTACCCGAGTATTGTTGCTGACCATGTCCATCCCTTTATGACCACAATGTACCCAACTTCTGATGGCTACTTTCAGCAGGATAATGCACCATTTCATAAAGCTGGAATCATCTGAGACTGGTTTCTTGAACATGACAATGAGTTCACTGTACTCAAATGGCCTCCACAGTAACCAGACCTCAATCCAATAGAGCATCTTTGGGATGTGGTGGAACGGGAGATTCGCATCATGGATGTGCAGCCGACAAATCTGCGGCAACTGTGTGATGCCATCATGTCAATATGGACCAAACTCCCTGAGGAATGCTTCCAGCACCTTGTTGAATCTATGCCACGAAGAATTGAGGCAGTTCTGAAGGCAAAAGGGGGTCCAACCCGTTACTAGCATGGGGTACCTAATAAAGTGGCCGGTGAGTGTATATATATATATATATATATATATATATATATATATATATATATATATATATGTATATATTTATGTATTCCTCCGTCAAACCATAACCTCAAAAACTTAAATTGTTTTATTCTTTCTAATGCTTGATTCTACAACTTTAGTTTTACCTCAGTTTGCAAAATGCAATGGTACAGGACGGTGCCATGCAAGGTTGGGATCTCATGTGTGGGTTAACTTCTGGACCCCCATGGCACTGGATGTTATATAGTTAGTATACTTATATAGTTATATATATAGTTTAATTGTGCAATTTAAAGTAAAAATTATGCTGAAAATGTGATAACAAGTGGTACAATTTTGGTGAAATAACATTGCCAACAACTCTTATGTATAAAATGATAAGCAGGAGGGAAATGTTGGATTTATTAATCCTTTACCATTTGATTTAAAATCTTGTTGCTCTTTGCAATGTGTGTTTGTGTGGAGATAAAATGTGCTCTTTTGATCCTTGGTGGGAAGAAGCAACTCATGTCTGCTGAATACACAAAGGTTATGATGTGCTAGGTAGTGTGCTTGGTTTGACTAATTTTGATTCGAAGACAGTGAGCAGAAAGCCCAGATGAGCAGCGAACTGTATCACCTGCAGTTTGTTTTAACAATAAAATATGTTGTGACAATTTAACCGCACCCTGCTTGCATGAAATAAAAAAGTCCTGTAAGGGGACGTACTGTTTGAGTAGAGCTGTCATGATCGGTTCTCTAAGAGAGACCCAAAGATGCAGAACACCACTGACGGACACAGGATGAAAAGTTTAACAAGTTTATTTGCACAAGCACGTAATATGCAGATGACTGGTTTGGGCCTGGAATCTGGTTTCACCGGAGTCTGCGTGAGAGACAACACAGTTAAGGACTGTTGACGGGGTTTTGGTTTCCAATGGTGCTCTGATAGTACCTTGAGGGTTCTTGAGGTTCTCCTTGGGAGAGTCACTGTTGGTTCTGGAGAAGGATGTGTTAGCAGAGTCCGTTAGCTGCTTCAGCGTCTCACGTCTTATTAGGACAGACCTTGGCTTGGGTTTTCCTAGCTCTTGCCCAGAGCTGCTTAGAGGTTGACTGAGAATCTTCAGGGTTTGGCTCGGAGGGTCGGCTCAGCAGGTTAGCTCTTCCAGAGCTTTCACGGAGGAAGCACGAGTCACCTAGAGGCACAGAGACAAACGTTAGAATCCGACTCGGGATTAAGGACATGGAAAAATCACTGAGATCAAGGCTTTAGCGCTGACCAACTCTGAGCTCACTGCGGCGTTGAGGTAAGGTCTGAAGGCAGCTTAAGTAGTGGATCCTCTGATGGTCTTGATGAGCTGCACCTGTGCAGGAGGCTCCCTCAGAGGATCCACGGCGGACTCTGCTGGAGAAAAGTGGTATTTTCTCCAGCTCCCAACAGTACCCCCCCCTCAACGACTGCCCCTTGGCGGTCCGGAGGAAGTGGAAGGACGGGAATGCTCGTACTCCTCGATCAGGGCAGGATCGAGGATGTACGAGCCTGGGACCCACTGACGATCTTCAGGTCTGTAGCCCTCCCAGTCGACGAGGTACTGCCAACCGCGACCTCGTCGACGGGAGTCTACAATACGGCGGACCGTGAAGGCTGGATGGCCATCGACTTCCAGAGCGGGTGGTGGGGAGTCGGATGGCGGGCACAAGGGGCTCGAGGAAACAGGCTTGATCTGGGAGACATGGAAGGTCGGATGGATTCGGAGGGAAGGAGGAAGTTGGAGACGGACAGCTGATGGGTTGATCACACGGGAGATTTTGAATGGGCCTATGAATCTCGGGGAAAGTTTTCGAGACATCCCCTTGAGGGGGATGTCTCGAGTGGAAAGCCACACTTCCTGGCCCACAGAATACTCAGGGGCGGGGCGTCTCTTGGCGTCAGCGAAACGCTTGGTTGATTCAGCTGACTGGTTGAGTGTGGCAATGGTCTCCCTCCAAATCCTTCGACAGCGACGGATGTGATGATTAACGGACAGCACCGATATCTCTCTCTCATCTGCGGGGAAAAGAGGTGGTTGATATCCAAGACTGACCTGGAAGGGCGACTGTCCAGTGGATGCGGAACGGAGAGAGTTGTGGGCATACTCTATCCAGGGAAGGTATAGGCTCCAATCCACCGGGTTATTGGACGTTAGACAGCGGAGAGTGGATTCCAGATGCTGGTTCATACGCTCGGTCTGGCCATTAGTTTGGGGATGGTAACCTGAGGTGAGAGATTGTTTGCAGCCGAGCGCAGAACAAAAGGCTTTCCATACCTGGGATATGAATTGGGGACCTCTGTCTGATAGTATCTCCTGGGGGATGCCATGAAGCCGGAACACATGTTTGATAAGAAGCTGGGCTGTCTGGAAGGCCGTGGGAAGTTTTCTCAGCGGGACTAGATGGCAAGACTTAGAGAAACGGTCGACAATGGTTAGTATGGTAGACATACCTCGGGAGACAGGGAGACCGGTGACGAAATCAATGGCTATGTGGGACCATGGACGCGAGGGAACAGGTAGAGGTTGAAGAAGACCAGAAGGAGGTTGATGCGAAGCCTTGTTGCGAGCACATGTGGGACAGGCCAACACATACTCTCTAACATCACGATGGAGCGTGGGCCACCAGAAGCGCCTGGAGATTAGAGCGACAGTTCTACTCACTCCTGGATGGGCGGAGAATTTTGCGGCGTGCATCCACTGGATCAGACGGGACCTGACAGAAGAAGGAACATATGTGCGGTTAGACAGACCGGTACCTGGATCAGGTTCGGTGGCTAGGGCTGAGTTGATTAGGTCCGTTATTTCCCAGTTGACCACTCCAACGGTGCATGAGGCTGGGAGGACAGGTTCAGGTGTCTCTGGATGATCGGCAGAGTAGAGACGAGAGAGAGAATCGGGCTTCACGTTCTTGGATCCGGGTCTGTAGGTGATAATGAGGTTGAATCTGGAGAAAAAGATGGACCACCTGGATTGGCGAGGGTTAGCTTGTTTGATTGACTGGATATGAGCCAGATTTTTGTGATCAGTCCACACAAGGACCGGATGCTCAGCTCCTTCCAGCCAATGCCTCCATTCCTCCAACGCCAGTTTGATTGCCAGGAGCTCACGATCACCCACATCGTAATTTTGTTCAGCAGAGGAGAGCTTACGGGAAAAATAGGCACAAGGGTGTATTCTTTGATCTGAGTCGTCCTTTTGGGAGAGAACAGCTCCAACACCGGAATCTGAAGCGTCCACCTCTAGGATGAATTGTCTCGAAGGATCAGGTTGAATTAGCACGGGTGCTCTGGAAAACATGGATTTCAATTTCTCGAATGCAGCTTGGGCCTCGGGAGTCCACTGAAAAACTCGTTTGGAAGAAGTTAGTGAGGTTAATGGCAGGGCGGTTTGGCTATAGTTCCTGATGAAGCGGCGATAGAAGTTAGCAAACCCTAAAAACCTTTGTAATTGCTTTCGATTCTCAGGTACTGGCCAATCTAGGACTGCCTTGATCTTGTCCTCAGAAGGTTTTACCTGGCCGCCCTCGAGCACAAACCCCAGAAAGGTGACTGAAGACTGATGAAATTCACATTTCTCGGCTTTCAGGAACAGTTTATTCTCCAGTAGTCTCTGTAGAACGAGACGGACGTGTCTCTTGTGTTCATGGAGATCCTTGGAATAAATGAGAATGTCGTCAATGTAAACAAACACAAAAACGTTGAGGAAATCTCTGAGAACATCATTCACAAGGGCTTGGAAACAGGCTGGGGCGTTAGTCAAACCAAAGGGCATCACCAGGTACTCAAACAGGCCCAAGGGTGTCTTAAAGGCTGTCTTCCATTCATCACCCTCTCGAATTCTGAGGAGGTGATAAGCATTTCTTAAATCCAGCTTAGTAAAGACAATTGCACCCTGCACTGGTTCAAAAGCTGAGGCGAGAAGAGGCAGTGGGTATTTGTTTTTAATAGTTATTTGGTTCAAACCTCGATAGTCAATGCAGGGCCTCAGGGAACCATCCTTCTTGCCCACGAAGAAGAAACCGGCACCCAGAGAGAGGATGAAGGACGGATTATTCCAGCGGCCAATGATTCGTTGATGTATTTCTCCATAGTCTCTCTTTCTGGTTTGGAAATATTATACAGTCTGCTGCTTGGAAGAGGAGCACCGGGTAAAAGTTCTATGGCACAATCGTAGGGTCTATGTGGAGGTAGGGACGTCGCACTGACCTTACTGAAAACGGGGGCTAAGTCTTGATACTCAGAGGGAACTGAAGAAAGGTCAGGAGAGTCCATCTCCCCCCCACCTCTAGGAGGCCCCGCCATCGGGGCAGCAGAACAAAGGCATGTTTCGTGGCACGTCGTAGACCATGATTCCAGGAGACGTTTGGTCCAATTTATGTGAGGGTTATGCTTCTCCAACCACTCGAATCCGAGGACCAAGGGGGAACATGCAGAAGGAAACACAAAAAAGGTGATAGTTTCTCGGTGGTTACCTGACAGAAGTAGCTCGAGGGGCTGGGTTTGGTGGGTTACACGATGGAGTCTCTTTCCGTCTATGGCAGACACACTGAGAGGCTGAGACAGGGGAATGGTTTTAATCTGAAGTTGCTGGACGAGCTCAGAGTCGATTAGATTGCGCTCACAGCCTGAGTCGATGAAGGCGGAGAAAGAGAGACTCTGGTTATTACAGAACAAGGTAGCTGGCAGCAAAAGTCGAGGAGATTTACTTGAATTTATATGGCCCGCCAGACTCCTCATATCCTCTGGCGGGCCCCGGCTTTTGATTTAGCCGGGCAGGAGGCGATAAAGTGACCACTCTCACCACAGTATATGCAAAGTTTTCCAAGAAAACGCCTTTGTCTCTCCTCAGGAGAAAGCCTAGTGTGTCCCACCTGCATAGGCTCATTATCCCTTTCGCCTGAATGAGAGGCCTGAACAGGCAACGATAGAGTCTGTGGCTTAGATCTCTGTGTGGACATCTGCTCTGTAGAGGGAGAGAGAACAGCCATGTTATGAGTGGCAGAGGAAAAATTACTTTGCTTCTTTGAGGTGTTTCTGGCTCGAAATCTGTTATCTAATCTGATGGCGAGACGAATAAAATCGTCAAGGGAAGCTGGTTCATCGAGGGTAGCAAGTTCATCCTTGATTTGTTCATTTAAAGCCATGAAAAATGCCCCCTTTAGAGCGCTCTGGTTCCATCCGGAAGCTGCCGCTTTAACCCGGAAGTTGATTGAGAAATCAGCCACAGAAGAATTTCCTTGTTTAAGGTTGAAAAGAGCTCTGGAATCGATCGTTTGGTCCGTCTCCTGGTTAAATACCTGGGAAAATTCAGCAATAAAGTCAGAAAAACGGCAATTAACACCGTCGTCGATGGCAAATCTTGCCTGAGCCCAATCTAAAGCTCTTCCTGTTAACTGAGAGAGGATGAACGATATCTTCTTGTGGTCTGAAGAAAAACAACTAGGAGAGTTCAGAAAAATCAGTCGGCACTGGAATAAAAAACCCTTACAATCTTTCATGTTACCAGAGAATTTTTCTGGGAGACTAGGACAGAACTCTGATGACGTCACAGGTTGTGACCTCGGGGGAGGAACTGGACCCGGAAATGGTTGCTGTGCTGATGTAGCATTAGCGCCATTGAAGTAGTTAACGTAGCCTTGAATAGCTTGGTTCTGTCTTTCAATATGTGCATTCAACTCACGTAAGGCCTGGCTGAATCCTTGGATTTGAGCAGCCTGTTCGTCTAGCCGACGGAGATGGTGATCTGCTGGGCCTTGAGTTTGGCCGCAGTGTTCTGTCATGATCGGTTCTCTAAGAGAGACCCAAAGATGCAGAACACCACTGACGGACACAGGATGAAAAGTTTAACAAGTTTATTTGCACAAGCACGTAATATGCAGATGACTGGTTTGGGCCTGGAATCTGGTTTCACCGGAGTCTGCATGAGAGACAACACAGTTAAGGACTGTTGACGGGGTTTTGGTTTCCAATGGTGCTCTGATAGTACCTTGAGGGTTCTTGAGGTTCTCCTTGGGAGAGTCACTGTTGGTTCTGGAGAAGGATGTGTTAGCAGAGTCCGTTAGCTGCTTCAGCGTCTCACGTCTTATTAGGACAGACCTTGGCTTGGGTTTTCCTAGCTCTTGCCCAGAGCTGCTTAGAGGTTGACTGAGAATCTTCAGGGTTTGGCTCGGAGGGTCGGCTCGGCAGGTTAGCTCTTCCAGAGCTTTCACGGAGGAAGCACGAGTCACCTAGAGGCACAGAGACAAACGTTAGAATCCGACTCGGGATTAAGGACATGGAAAAATCACTGAGATCAAGGCTTTAGCGCTGACCAACTGGAACAACACTGCGGCGTTGAGGTAAGGTCTGAAGGCAGCTTAAGTAGTGGATCCTCTGATGGTCTTGATGAGCTGCACCTGTGCAGGAGGCTCCCTCAGAGGATCCACGGCGGACTCTGCTGGAGAAAAGTGGTATTTTCTCCAGCTCCCAACAAGAGCTAAGAGACTTTGGTGCACAAGTTCTCTCTCATTTTGCTAAAGCTTGTGAAACTCATAGTCTGCCTGGTCTTTCTTTTTATAGGTTAGGACATTAAAATAAACTTATGAAGAATTACATTCACACTATATTCAACCACCTATGTGTCATCAGCTAATGTCTGAATTTGTGCTAAATAAATTGATTATGTTTTTGTTACAAAAAATTAAAATAAGACTTAAAATTAGACTGGCAAAATACTTCTCACAAGGTCCTGAATTTCAACAGCTTACCCACTCTCAATAAGGTTTAGACAGACCACCGTGAAAGAAAAATGTCCTGAAAATGTCCTTTGAACAAAAATGTGTAAAAGCATCTGCAATTCTGTTTGGGACTCAACATATCCTCCCTTGCAAAAATGCCATAGTAAGCCCCCCCCCTTGACCATTCAGAGCACCTATGTAAAAGCTCAATCTAGCACTGGAAATGACTTTAAGCAAAGTTTTGCTGAAGGCAGTAAAGGTTGCTGATCCACCAGTGACTGTGGAATGTCTGTGTATTTAGTGGGATTGCAAATATAGAAGGGGTTTATACACATCTGCAAAGTGTTGCTTCTGTTATTTTGCATGCTTGATGGATGGCTTCACTTTTTAGCGTGGCTTTCATGCTGATGCATGTGTATGTTTATGTCTCTGTTTCTCTTTTTGTGTGCAGCTATGTTAAAATCCAAATGGCAGTGTCTGTGATTGATAAAACTAAAACTGTCCCCTGTCGGTGCAGCATAATAAATTACACTTGACAACAACAAAGTGTCCACAGATGACAGCAGGACGCACCACAGCACCAATAAATCTATATTTTCCCTTATGTTTGTTCATTTACTCTCTCTTCTTCCAGCAGAGGTCTCATTGCCAAGTTGTACAAGAGGTTTTATCCTGCTTTTGAACAAATGGGAAGAGAAAGTGAGTAAGCCTGCATATGAGAGTGAAAGAGCTTAATGATATATCAGCAAGGGGCCTTGAAAGCTCACAATGGCTAATGAGTTTTCATTTAAACTAATAGAAGGTTGCAACAAGATATACAGTATTAATGTATACTGTGGATCCATAGTTGGTCGGTGTGTGAAGGTAAGTGAATAGTATGTTTAGTTTTATTTGATTAGAATAAACTTACTATAATAAGGTAAATTTTATATTATTCAGAAGGATGTTACAACAGTGCTCGTCAGAAGCATGTAGAATCATAATTGGCAAGAATGCATGAATTCTTACTTTGTCAGCTGAAAGACTGATATTTAACTTCCACAGATTCCAGGTAAGCTTAAAATGAACTAGGCTACTAGGAGTTATGTCCTTTCTATGTCTATCTTAATGCCAGATTAAATTATGATACACAATTGAAAATACATGTATACCCCCTTGAAATATTTTGTTCTTTCTTTTGTTAAACCTCACCCAAGTGATTTCTTCAGATGTCACCAATTACTTTCCATAATTCTGGCAGAGTTTTTACCACTCATCTGGGCACAAATGTTAATTCTTGGCTTTGACCAGGCCTTTAAGTTTTTTCGATTATTTAAAATAGAACAATGGTCAGCAGGAATGAAGGTCTGGGGTCCGTTTCACAAAGCAAATTTAACAAACCCAGATTCAAATCCTCAACTCTGAATTGATCTAGTCTAATGTCTGGAACTCTGAGTTGCTATGAATTAGTTCAATCAACTCTAAATAGTTCCACTTAGAGTTTAACACCTGCATAACATAACCTTATCTGGTGAGCCCCGATTCATTGAGTCACCATGACATAAACAATAACATCATAAACATCATAAAACATGAAATGCCTATTTAATGCCATTGTAATTAACTAGATTTAATCAAGATAAATTAACCTATTTAATCAACTGGAATCCCATTAGAGATTTCTATGCAGAAATGGAAAAAAAAAAGGATAATGTGTTTAAAAGCCAGAGAAACAGCGCTACAGCTGCAAAGGAGAGGAAGATGGCTAAGGAGAAGATTGTTAGTCATGACAATGTGTAAGTGGGCTACGGTAGGCCATTTTTACATTTCTTTTTTAAAAAAATCCTCTGTGTTGTTCCATTTGTAGATCACTAAAATAAGATTTTTCCTGTTCAAAATCACACTCCTAGAATGAACAGTAATAATATATTTTCTAAATTACATTTTTGCTGCAGAAACTGAAGCTTAGGAAGTAAAAATACAAAATGATTCTAGTAAGAATTACGTTTTATAAAATTAGAAATGTTTAATCCTTCTAAGTGGTTGTTTGACATTTATCAGCTTGACTGAATATGTATTTATGATATCTGAAATACATTTCTTCATTGCAAAAATAATAAGAATGCTGACCAGTAACAAAAGGAATATAGATATCTTAAAATGATTTCCAGAATGTTTATTCTAGATGTGAAGAATTATATTTTGTTTGAAATAGTCATTTTGACAAGTAACAAAATGTTTTCTCCGACATCAGGAATACATATTCAGTAAAAAATAATATATATCAAAATGGCTTGCTAAAGCCTGTTGACAATGAAAACATTACAGGTTTATTTCTTGAAGGGTAGTGTATCATGTATTCTATTTAGGTGAACTCACCCCTCAGCAGGTGAAAATTAAGTCTTAAGACGTTGACCAAAAAGGCTCATCATCTCACGGGGACCTCCTCAGCTTGATTCTTTCTTCTTTTTCACAGTAAATACTAAGTGGCTGTTTGCAGCCTCTTCTGAGGTTATCATCACAATAAATGGTCATTATTAGAGGTTATCAGTCCCAGAGAATGGCTTCAGATTGTAAAAGTAGACTCAGTAGGTTGTTATTACCAAGTGAATCCTAACCCTAAGATAAGTCCTTTTCCCCTTGTGGAATTAATAAATCTATTTATAAATAATCTGACAATAATTTTAGTAGTTCTTCATGTATTGTAAAGATAAATACATACAATAAAATTATGAGCATATCACACATACTAAACAATCCAAAATGAAGTAAATCTCATATCCTTTCAAATGAGTTTCAAAATCCGCTCCCTATAAATATTTAATTCTCTGTGAAAAAATTATAGAAAACTTAAGGTTTCCACTAAACCTTCTTAGAGAAATGGACCCATGAAGACCTGTCTTCGTCTTGAGACAAGTCTCAGCCACTGATCTGTCTTTATTCACTGGTTTGCCGATTGCCCGAAAAAAGTGAAGCCACCATCCGCCATGCTGGCAATCCCCCTCTCATGGCGACGAGTAGTAAAAACATCTATATGTGTAGCCTTTGGCTGCAAAAACAAGCAGTTTGCCGGCTGTGGGAAGTTGTTTCACAGGTAATTTCACAATCAGTGGTTGTACTAACTGAGAAAATACATATATACCGCAACGTATCTCATATTGTAGTATGTAGCGACATAAATACATAAATAGAAAGTGGAGTAAATAGAAAGTAATTCACAGTGAAATGTCAATGTAGTAACTCAATATTAAGTATATAATGCTGTCGTTTTTGTAGTATATATATATATATATATATATATTGTCAGGACTCAGCAGTTAGTGCCGTGCAGTTTTCTGCCTCTGGTCTCTCTACAGGTGACTGCAGTTGACAGGTGGGCGGGGTACACACCTGAGGCTCATTCAGCGGTGTGTGGCTGCATTATAAGAACAGCTCTCTGACAGCTGGAGGATGCCAGAGTGTTAACCTTGTGTGGTACGCCTCAGTTGGCCACTCTATTCTGACAGCTCAAGCGTTGCTTGCGTTAATCCCCTTCTCCTATGTCTCTCAGGTATCTTCACGCCCTGAATCTCACTCACTGCTCTGATAAGAAGGGATAATAAATAGAATTTAAAAGGTAACACTTCTCGTACAATTTTCAGTTCCCCCCTCAATGTGGATTGTGAACATTGTTTATAATAATTATTAATTTAAGCATGCATAATCTCAGTCTCGAAAATGTATTTTCACATTGTGGTTCAACTTTTTCAGCTATAAAAAGTGTTCATGGTTATATAAATAACTGAACACCTGAGCTATCTCTATAGTTATGCTGCTATAGGCTTAAAATCTATCTCTATTCTTCCATTTGTTAGTTTAATCTCTTAACCTTATGCTCTATCTGCTTTTACGAATTAAAGTAGCCTCATTTCTAGTTCCAATGGTGTTAAATAGGTACTTCCTGTTTCCTGTTGTCAAAAGGACTTATCAAATCTGAACTCCACTGATATTGCCTTTTTATAGTTATTAAATATGTGCTTAACTCTTAGTGGACCTTCTCAGAGTTGAATAGAATAAATCCAGCAGCTGTTGTGCAACTGAATACTTAGAGTTTCCAACTTTAGGCTATATCATTTCAGAGTTGAGGATTTTAGTCATTTAAACCTTCGTGAAACGGGCCTCCAGAACCCAGGACACTCTAACTAAAAGGCACAAGAGCTACAAAATGCATCACTGTTCAGCTCTTTCACTTCATCACATGAAACTTAGTTAAGCACCTAACTTGTGTTGACATGTTTCCTTGTTTCATGCCAGGTCCAATAGAAGATTAGCGAGAACATTGACATTCTCAGAACAACTTCCCACATTTTATAATACAAAAGAATATAGCCAAAAGAGCTTTCTATCAGACAGAACAAACTTTCAGAAAGAGTGAGTTATGATCAGTACAAGGTGAGAACACACAAGATCCACAGCAAGATCCATAAACACTAACTGGCAAGCTAAGCTGGCAGATACTCTCCAACCTCCTTTACTATCATAACACACACCCACACTCGCTCACACTGTGGGAAGTGTCCTAAGGACATGGATATAGGTCCTCCCTACTAAGTAACAGGGGAGGTGGTGGCCACCATGCTGCCTCATTGATTTATCCAACAGCTTGCTCCTGTTAGAGAACCCAGCTGTCTCTGTCATCTCAGCACACAGACACACATCAGTGTTGCCTTTCTTAAGGCACAGAATTCACGCACAAAATGTGCCCCATTCACATACACTCCTTTGTTGATACCCTGCCAACTGCTGCTTCTGTCACTCTACCCCATTTAATCTGTGCTTGGCCTAATGCCAGTGGTGCAGTGAGTGTCTGTGTGTGTTTTTGGGGAGTACAGGGAGGAGTCTGGAGCTTGTTCATTCTTAATGTCTGCCAGGAACCATTTTTACCTCATGCTGACTTTTTATTATGGCTGTGTGAGTACAGGCAGGCTCTACTGACCCATCACTTTTGCTGATGGTCTTTTTTGATGGAAAACTTAACTCCCCTGCCTGTCCCCATCTGTGTACTTCAGATATGAAACTGCTGGGAGATTTGTCTCTAATTTCTAAGTGTTTTCCACGGATTCCATATTGTTTTTTTATCATTAAGAACTGCTTTAATTTTCACAGTTAAAATACTTTTACTTCAGCTATAGTAACATAGAAACAACCTGCTTACATCCACTCACAGTGAATAGAAATATTATCGGGTTAAATATGGAGGCCATATTTAATACTGTTTCATATTTGGATGCGAGGTCGTCCTAATCATATTATAAGGAGGTGAGATCGCCAAGGTTGCACAATTACACATTCTCAGCAGCCTTTCACCCCTTTTTCACTTTCCTCATCTCTACCAAGTCACACAGATTAGGCTCTCTCACTCTATTCTCAGCAGAGGTTCAGGAATCACATGCTAAGCTTTGAACATGAAAGAGAAAGCTGAAAAACAACAAGAACAACAGATCACTTCATGTGTCTAGGAGTGTTTGTGTGTTTCTGCTAACTTGAAGGCATTTTTTTTAACTCACTGAGGAATCTTTTCTTCTAACGTGGCGTGTGTGCATAGTTACAATGTTATTTTGAATGTGTCTGAGTTTGTTTGTGGGGGTCCTGACTTTCATTCTTAGCTGTTGCCTTTACCTGTGTGGATCTATCAATGCGTATGTAGATATGAAAGCATGTATCATTGTGTGTTTGTGTAGAAAAACTCTTTAACAGGTTTACTGGCACCTGTTTGCCAAAATATCCTGAGTGAAGTAGGTATGTGTCTGTGTCAAGTCATTAAAACTTTGGTTTTCCTCAGCATGCGTCTGAAACCAAGTAATGGGGAAACTTTTTTTAAGCCCAAAGAGATGGAGTTTTTGAAAAAAATATTGCAAGAACATACAAGTCTGTACCTTAATTTTTTCTGCACAAGGCGCCTGTCTGTTCAGTTGCTCTTTATTGAGGATAAAGCCCTGCATGAACAGAATTTCAGGATGGGCTGGATGTACAATGTTGCCAGTGTAAATCTGACAGTTTTGGTGCACAAAAGAACCACCCAGCAAGGAGTTAGACAGAATAAAGCTTGCCATCAAAAGACTCCACAGGATGTCACTTAAAATAAGCCTCTGGATAAAACAAGAATGTAGATAAAGAATGCCATGCACATGACTAGCTCAGGTAAAATGGTTTTTCTATTTCAAAGTGAAACAATCTTCTCTCAGAAACCCACAAGCCCTTAGTATAAATTCAAATTGGATTCATTCAAAATGGATTCAAAAGTTTAGACACAATAATATGTACTTAAAGTATATGACGTGAAAGAAAAATCACACATGTAGCTTAATTGCACCATATAGTTCAGTTCTGTCAGTTATGAATAAAGTGGAATTTTCCATTTATTTCCCTCAAAGACTACAGTTCTTTTTTTGTTGATTCTTAAAATTCTGCTCCTGTACTCACCTTAAATGGCCAGGTGTTGAAGTAAGACTAAGACTAAAAAAAGAAATTGGTTTGAAACATCATTCTTTATTCATTGTTCTCTCTGTTATTTGAGGTTCTGTTTGTCTTTGATACAAATGAGGAATTTTTGTTGTTCTTTAAAATCATTTAAATTAGTTATATATTCAATTCAGTTTATTTTTATAGCACCAATTCACAACACATGTTATCTCAATACACTTTACAGAGACAATTCAACCAGATTATACAGATCATACAGATTGGAAGTTTTCTATATAAGGAAAACCAGCTGATTATATCGGCTTATTGACTCGAAGCAATCCCTCCCACCAAGCATGCTTGTAGCCACAATGGATAGGAAAGCTCCCTTTTAATAGGAAGAAACCTCCTGCAGAACCAGGTTGATTGTGACCGACCATCTGCTAATGCTGACTGGGGTTCGAGGACGCAGGAGCAGGGATAGAAAAAGAAGAATAGATACAAAAGGCAACTGTCAACCGACTCAACCGACGGCCCTGTTTATGAAATACACAGTCAGGCAGACAAGCTCCAAGTCAGCTCCAATGTCAGAGGCTGAAGAGAGCACATCCAGCCAGTCACAGTAGGACCAGGACTACACTGAAGAAAAGGGCAAGCTCCAACATATAGTCAATAAACAAAGGTGTTGATGGTAGCAGCTCAGCTGATATTTCTCTCCAGGATGGTGTTACAGCCAAACAGGAACAGACCAGATGAAGCTACCATGATGAGGAGAGAGCATAACTGTAGAGATTTAACTAACAAACACTGCGGACTGAGAGAATAGAGATGGAATGAAGCACAATGATGAAAAGAGGTCCTTATGTCCTCCAGCAGTCTACGCCTATTGTAGCATAACTATAGAGATAGCACTGTTGGGAGCTGGAGAAATCCCATCTTTCTCCAGCAGAGTCTGCCGTGGATCCTCTGAGGGAGCCTCCTGCACAGCTGCAGCTCGTCAAGATCATCAGAGGATCCACTACATAAGCTGTCTTCAGACCTTGCCTCAATGCCGCAGTGTTGTTCCAGTTGGTCAGCTCTAAAGCCTAGATCCTCAGTGTATCTCCATGACTTTGAATCCAGTCTGGATTCTAACTACTGTCTCTGTTTTCCAGGAAACCCGTGCCTCCTCTGTGAGAACTCTGGAAGAGCTAACCTGCCAAGCCGACCCTCTGAGCCAAACCCTGAAGATTCACAGAGAACCCCCAAGCAGCTCAGGACTAGAGCTGGGAAATCTAAGCCAAGGTCTGTTCAAGCTAAGACGTGAGACGCTGAAGCAGCAAACGGACTCTGCTGACGAACCCTTCTCCAGAACCAACAGTGACTCTCCCAAGGTTAACCTCAAGATCCCTCAAGGTACAATCAGTGAACCTGTGGAAATCAAACCCTGTCAGCAGTCACTAACTGTGCTGTCTCTCACGCAGACTCCGGTGAACCAGTTTCCAGGCCCGAACCAGAATCAGTACATTCTGTTTGTTTTGTGCTTTAATAAACTGTTCAACTTTTCATCCTTGTGTCCGTCAGTGGTGTTCTGCATAACTGGGTCTCCTTCAGTGAACCCATCATGACAAGCTCAGATTAATCTGAGCCGCTCTAACTAATCTAAAAGCTTTATCCAAAAGGAAGTTGTAAGCCTACCCTTAAAAATAGACAGGGTGTTTGCCTCACAGACTAAAACTGGCAGTTGGTTCCACAGGGGAGGAGCCTGATAACTAAAAGAACTGTTTTCGATTTTACTTTTAGAAATTCATGGAGTCTAGGAGGGTACCTGGAATCTGCCCTTATAGGAGGTGGGTTTTGTTATGATCTTGGCACTAATGACTTGCTAAATTACTTACCTTTCACCAGTCTAACTCTGCCCGGTTTCTCATCCCTGCTCATCAGATCCACCTGCTCCTGACTCTATTTAAAATGCTTGCATCCAGTCATTAGAGCCAGATAATTCTTGTTCACTCTAGCCAGTGTTGAAAGCGTTTTCGGCTTTCCTTGGTGTTTCTGATTTCTTGATCTTGACTTGTTCTGCCTCTCAAACACCAAGCCTGCCTGTTCCAAACTGAACCATTTGCTTGAACTGTCTTTGGGCTCCTGGATCCCTGAGCCCACTTGTTTCTGTTCTGATCTGTTTGTCTGACCTGGCTTTGGTCCCCTGGACACCTGAGTTTGCCTGTTCTGATCTGGGCAGTGTCCACCACATCTTGTTGGCAGCCCACCGGCTGGATCCTACCTTTTTCCCTGGGCATGGTCTGAACTTGAGGTGGCGAAACGTCAAGATTTGAAGACGTTTCGCCACCTCTCTAGGAAGCTTTCTCAATTGAGCTTTCTCAATTGAGAAAGCTTCCTGTAGAGGTGGCAAAAACGTCTTTCAAATCTTGGAAACCAAGCCCAGTGGATATTTTTTGAAATTTTACGGAATGACTATGACCTGGATGACTGAGAACCTTCATCAGTGTTAGTGACTCTCCTTCATAATCTTCCTCCATACGATTTATATGGTCACTAACCTTTGTGTCTTTCCTGCAAATTTTCCAGAATCAGACACCCTAGCCGATGCTACTCAGATCCGCCAGTTTTGAATAAACGCTTGAGTAATCCCACTGTCTGTCTGGCTATGAATACTAAGTCCTCTGTTCTGAGTCATGATGAGGCTAGGATAGGAGAGATATGATCTCTCTTTTTAGTGTTCATCAGAGCTCTGGCTGCAGCATTTTGAATCTGCTTAAGGCTTTTAACTACAGTGTGTAGATTTTAGCTGAGTAGCATCAGCATAACAGAGGAAATTAATCCCCTGCTCTCTAATAATTATACCAATTGGGAACACATATAGTATAGAGAATTGGTCCTAGCGCTGATCCCTGTGTAACTCCACCGGTTATCCTGGAACATGAGGAAGATTTATCATTATCATGAACAAACCAAATATGATTTTAACTAGTGTAGTAGTGTTCCTTTAATTCCTATAAAATATTCAAGTCTTTATAAAAGAATAATAATATGACCAACTGTTGTGTTGTGTTGCTGTATTGAAGTAATCGAAATTAAGTAGCCTCAGTCTGGTTCAGCTTCAGTCCTTTCTTTTTATTCTCCGTCTCCTTCCCCTCCTCACTCACATACAGCAGTATCACATATCCATGTACCGAGCTCCCCCTACTGTCCTTTTGGTGCAATAACAGAACATAACATTTCCCTTTTCCTGAAGCAATTACTTACATGTAACATTTGCAGTGCATAACTCACAGCAGAAACTAAGTTTGTAACATTATCAATTTAAATGTTAACCATGAGGATTATAGTATGAACATTTACCTTTTGTATATATTTTTTGTTTATTTTACTTTAGTAGCACAGTAGTATATTTTTACTTGTCTTGCAGAACAATAAAACCAATCTGAACAGCAGTGATTCACATTCAGTTTCACTTTTCACTTTATCTTACAAAACCCGTCAACCATCTTGGTGCATTTCTGGGTCTCTGACTTCTTCGCGGTACAGCAGGAGATTCATTGCTGTTTCCCGGCAGAGCAAAGGTATCAAATACAGCGTCACTATTTTCTTCTGTACCAGCAATGATTTGTTTTGAGAAGTGTGCAAGTTTTGAAGCATTCCACTTGCGTCCGTCATTTAGTAAGAAAGTGTTTTGTCCAACTTTCTTCATGACAGTCCGTGGTTCTGTAAATCTGGAAGATCCTTTGGATACGTACCCTGGTCTGCGAATACGAACAGTGTCACCCACTTTTACTGTTGGTACTTTGGCTCTCATTTTCTTGTCTGTGTATTCCTTCATTTTATTTTCTTTCCACAGCACCATTCGCTTTAGGGTAGTACACACTGGACCTTAAGTGCTGTATCTCTCTCTCCTTCAGAAAAGTACTAAATGCATGAGAAGTAAACTGACAACCATTATCCGAAACAAGGTACATCGGATTACCTTCCCTACTGAACACAGCGGCTAAAAACCGAATTATAACCTCTGTAGTGACAGTAGAAGCGAATGCAACCTCAGGCCATTTGCTGTAGTAATCTGTAAGTACAATAGCATAACGGCAGTCCCATGCAGCATTTTCAAATGGACCTGTAATATCTATTGCAACTTTTTCCCATGGTTTACTAGGGAATTCAACCGGAGTAAGTGGAGCAGGAGCAGTTACTGCCACCTCATCACTGTATTGGCAGTTAACACAGGAAGCAATAACAGAATGTACAAATTTGTCCAATTGTGGCCACCAGAAAAGTTCACGCAGTCTCTGCTTGGTACGGACAATGCCTTGATGTCCTTCATGTGCTAAATCAACAACTCTGGCACGAAGCGAAGCAGGAACAACTAGTCGATCTGTCAATCTCAATACCAGTGAACCATGAACTGACAACTCATGTCGAACCTGAAAATATGGAGCAAGGTTCTCTGGAAGACCGTTTTTGCATCGGGGCCAACCTTTTTCAATCTGGTTGCGCAGTAGGGACAGTTCTGGACAGGTTTCACTGGCAGAAGTGAACTCTGGAAGAGAAATGGCACACAATGACTCTTTAAAAACAGCTGCAATCATGTCAGGTTCCTCTGTTGTCTCGGGTTCCACAGTTAGTGGTAATCTGGACAGGCAGTCAGCAGTAACGTTTTGGTGTCCTGGGCGGTAAGTGACGTCATACGTGAAGCAGAGTAGTCGAGCGGACCATCTGGCAATCCTTAGTCCAGCACGGTCAGAACCTTTAGAGGTGAGTAACGTTGTAAGTGCTTGGTGATCTGTACGGAGAACAAAGTGACGACCCCATAGATATGTTCTCCACCTTTCCACAGCCCAAACACAGGCAAGAGCTTCTCGTTCGACAGTGGAGTACTTGCGCTCAGTAGAAGAAAGAGTCCTGGATGCAAAAGCGACAACTCTCTCACTTTGATCCGAATGCAATTGAGTTAACACTGCGCCCAGTCCATAATCTGAAGCATCAGTGGTAACATATGTTGGTAACTCAGGATCATACAGAGCTAAGGCAGGACTGTTGACTATCAGTTCTTTAAGTGTAGTGAAGCTAGATTGTGCTTCTGCTGTCCATTTGAAGCTTAAATCTGTGGAGTCTCTGAGCACCGCACGTAGTGGCTCACTAACAGTTGCAAAATCTGGAATGAACTTACTGTACCACGATGCAAGACCAAGGAAAGATCTCAGAGAAGATGTGCCGTGTGGAGCTGGTGCATGAATGACAGCAGTGACCCTATCCTGATCTGGTTGAAGGCCTTCTTTTGAAATAGTGTGACCCAGGTATTTTAGTGAAGGTTGATTGAATTTACATTTATGCATGTTTAGCTTAAGTCCAGCATCAGTCAAGGCTTGAAGCACTCTCCTTAGATTTTCATCATGTTCCCTTTGTGTAGAGCCATAACAGATGATGTCATCCAGGTAAGCTTGAACACCTGGAAAACCTTTCAGGATAATTGACATCATTTTCTGAAACGCTGATGGGACAGAAGCTAAGCCAAATGGAACTCTACAGAAACGAAAAAGTCCATCATGAGTGATAAAAGCTGTAATATCACAACTTTCAGGATGCAGAGGCATTTGGTAGTAAGCAGATGCTAAGTCAATTGTGGAAAAAACAGTAGCCCCCCGTAGATTTGAGAACAGTTCATCCATGTGTGGTAATGGATGGCAATCAGCAACAATAACTTTATTTGGCTCCCTTAAATCAACACACATACGTGGCTTTCCCCCATCTCTTCTTTGCGTCACGACTATGGGAGAAACCCAAGGAGAAGCATCAATACGCTCTATAATGCCCTTATCCTGGAGATCTTTGAGCTCCTCTGAGACAGCTTGTCTCACAGAAAATGGGAGTCTCCTCAGTTTTTGACGCACTGGAACAGCATCTGGCTGTATATGTACTTTGTGTATGAAGTTTTTAGCATAGCCAACTTCCTGAACCGACACTTCTGGAACATGGTCTGATACCGTTTCTGGTGCAGCATTTTGAACCGTAGGGGTGGGTGGAGTACCAGCAGTAACAACTTTTCGCCCTTCCAGTCTCATTTGTAATGCCTGAAACAAATCCAAGCCAAGAAGAGCAGCGCCTGACTCAACGACAACGAGAGTACCCACAGCTGAATGATTATCATGGGAAATTACAGCTTTTAAGCACCCTTTTACAGAAATTTTCTCTTTTGCATAACTAACAAGAGCAAATGTAGGTTCCGTTAGCACACATTCTGAAAAGCAGGTGCGGTAAATGTCCTCCGGAATAATAGACACCGATGAGCCTGTATCCACAATCAGCTCAACCTCTTTGCATCGGCCATTAACGGTGACTTGCACAGTGCAGAGGATCTTGTCTCGTACTGCATTATTCATGTAAAGGACTGTGGGCTCATTAATGACGACTTCACGTACCTCCTTTTGAGCCGAACAACACACTCGTGAAAAATGTCCCATTTTTCCACACTTATTGCATGTCATTTTAGCAGCAGGGCATGAAGGTTTGTTAGCAAGGTGGTTGAAAGATCCACAGCGGAAGCAGGAACGGCTACCAGCAGCTTTAGCCATAGCAAGAGCAGGATCCGGCTGCTTCTTCCTCGTGTCCCAGCGGCGGCTTGGTTTCGGTTGTTTTTGTACGGCCCTCACTGGAGCAGAAGCAGCAGCAGTAGCATCCGAAAGGACGTTAGCATCCCTTAATCCACTTTCAATTTGCTGCGCCAATGTAATAGCTTTAGCAAGTGTTAAGTCCGGTTCCAGTAATAATCTGTCTCTTATGCGAATATTAGCAACACGTTCGATTAATTGATCACGTAGCATTTGTTCCTCCATGTTCCCAAAATCACATGTAGCAGCCAACTCCCGCAAAGAAGCTAAGAATTGGTTTACCGTCTCATCTGTTCTCTGTGCTCGCTGTCGAAACTTGTGACGTTCAGCAATAACGTTCACCTTCGGCACAAAATGTTCTTTTAGGGCAGCAATAGCAGTATCATACGTGTCTCCAGCATTCGGCAGGGTGTAGAAAAGCCTTTGGCCCTCCGTACCGAGGGCATGAAGCAGAACCGCACGCTTCCTGGCATCAGGCCAGCCATCCCCCGACGCAGCTATCACCAACATGTAGTTGTCGAACATTTTCTGCCATGTTGTAAATGGTATCGCCGGTTCCCCCGGGCATGGCATGAATGGAGCAGGTAAAGGCACAGAAATAGACATCCTCGTCGCCAATGTTGTGTTGTGTTGCTGTATTGAAGTAATCGAAATTAAGTAGCCTCAGTCTGGTTCAGCTTCAGTCCTTTCTTTTTATTCTCCGTCTCCTTCCCCTCCTCACTCACATACAGCAGTATCACATATCCATGTACCGAGCTCCCCCTACTGTCCTTTTGGTGCAATAACAGAACATAACACCAACTGTATCAAAAACAGTGCTAAGTCAATTTTTTGAGGCCATGATAATATCAATAGCTACTTTCGCCAGAGCTGTTTCAGTGCTATGATGAGCTCTAAAGCCAGACTGAAACTCTTCAAAAAGTAATTATGGTGTAAGTGGTCAAACACTTGTTTGGCAACTCAAGACTTGTTTGGCAACTCAAGAATTTTAGATAAGAAAGGAAGATTTGATATAGGTCTATAATTGACCAAGTCAACTGGGTCAAGAGGCAGAGGCAGTAGAAAAATACTTGCAGAAAGCCTTATTACAAACTTCCAAAAGCTCAATGAGCATGCTACGGTGTTTGTACTTATGGGACTATTGGGTTAAATCTCTCTTAAACACAGACTGTAGTTGAATATGTCAAATTAAACTAAAATTGAGTATGGTAGTATTGGTATTCATGCTTCTTCAAAGTTGTTGTCTTGAAAATTATTTGGGATTGAATTGTCTTTAATTTGAACAAAAACATTTTTGGCAGTGTTATAAGACCTTCTATAGCCTTTTTATAATTAAATTGCAAGGTTCCAAGTTTTTCTACTGCTGAATTAATGATTATTTCAGAGAAGGCCCCGAAAATGGGGGTAAAGTCCTTTTTTAATTAAAACTAAAAGACTAATGGTAAGTACACAATTTACATGGTCATATCCTTTAATTTTCTGTTAGTCTGCTTTTTTTTGGCAGTTTTAGTAATTATTATTCTGTTTGAATTTTTAGAATAAAACCAGAGACCATGCACCTAAAATGGACATTCTTATGCTGACATAGTGGTGGCCAGAGCATCTCCAGCATCAGATTATATGGTAATGCTGTAAACTGTGAGTAGGCCAAGAGGTTGACTGGGGGATTTTGAGTGAGACACTTACTGGCTAACTTTTAGATAAAATGGGAAAGACGACAGAAGCCCTCTGGCTTTTTAGTGGGTTCTTCCCTGAATGGAGGAAACGTAAGGGCCTAATACAAGGTGAGATCTTCCTCTGCAATTTGTACTTGTACTAATGATTTCAATAAACATGACTGGATTGTATTCTTTTAATGCTTAAACATGTTTCCTCCTTTGTGGACGCTATCTGAGAAACAATTCCTCGAAGATCTGGACAAGGTAATGAAATGGTGAAACTACAGGATAAAACATTTCCTCTGCACCTTTTTGGCCCTGTTGTACAAATAGAGCACTGTTTTAATGCCTTAATCTGAGCAATCCCTCACCCTGCGTATCCATTAAGCCCCGAATGCTAAACATGTCATAATCCTTCATGTGTAAAAATTGGTTAATAAAACTGGTTTCTTGAGATAATTTTAATAAAGCACAAATGAGATACATTTAATAAAGCACATGTTTACAGTACATCAGATCTCAGTCCATAAAGAAATAATTCATATCTAAAGACAATACATTGTTTTTGTCCTTCTTGGAAGATTTTTAGAAATGGTTTTGTTTAGTAGCCCTCATAAAACTCTTTTAAGGTTGGTGTTAGAGATAGAGGGTGGCTCTCATTCCTCTCAACAGTTTTGCACTCTTATTATAGCGTATTTGATTTGAATGTAGTGTGTTTCTCTAGGGCTAGAGTAACTTCATATTCTCTATCGACATCACTTCTACTCCCTCAGCTACAAACAGCTTTGATGTACAAGGTCTGCTAAACATTTTGAAGTCTGCATGACATTCCATCAAAGCATGTTTTGTGCCATGGCACTAACTGCCAATTCTCGTGCTATATTTGCTTTTCCTTGACAGCATACAAGTGTCAAAATAGAGAGGGAGAAACACTTATTGATAGCTGTTAAAATAAAAAAAGCTTAAGGGAGAAAAATTCTGGCCCAGCTGTCAAAAACTGAAGTTTAGGAAAAAAGGGGACAGCCCCAGATTTTAACCAAAAATGCGAAGACAAAGAGTAGGCAACATCTATAACTCCAGCAATGGGGCATCATGAGGGCCTCCTCCCCATAGGATGAAGGACAAAAGAAATGAAATAATTGAAAAGGTTTGAGTGAATAGGAATGATATGACAGGCAGTAAAAGTGATTTAAATAGAGTGTCTTTATATTAGTAAAAAGGTATTGTGTTCTCTGAGGTTAGCTTACCTACCCTGCAATGGCACCAACACCTTTCTTCTCATAAGCTCACTCAGCTTGAATCTGGTATTCATCATTTGTTTTCTTCTTATAAAAGAGATGAGAGCATGTTGTTAAACAATATATTTATTCTTAGCGTACAACCTGTGTGATAGTCAATGAAACCATGGAAACAGTTAGCTATATAAGAGCATTACTTTTAAAATAGATTGTACCCATTTGGCTTAGGTGAAGTCTGTTCCCATCGACGAGTACAATGTTATCATATTTAAATCTTTGCGACAGTAAGGTACTGTGTTGCAGAAATACACAAGCATCTGTTATTCACATATCAGGACCTTTATAACAAATAAGTTGTTGTACTCTGATGATGTCATAATACAGTACAAATAATTACAATTCATGAACAGTGGTCCAATATATATATATATATGTATAATTTCAGGAATTAAAAGAAAACATAACATTTGCCTACGCATTCAATTTCCACTTTGGTCCAATAAATAAATGCATTAAATCTATGCTTATACTCAGAGATGGGAAGTAACTAAGTACAAATACTTCGTTACTGTACTCAAGTAGATTTTTCTGATATTTTTACTTTACTTTACTACTTATTTTTATGGCGACTTTTTACTTCTACTCCTTACATTTTTACACAAATATCTGTACTTTCTACTCCTTACATTTTAAAAAATTGGCTCGTTACTTTAGTTTTGAATCATTTCAATGGAGTTACCGTTATTATTTTTCACGTCATCAATACCAAATTCAATCTAATTGGATGGGAATCTACGTTGCATTTGACGCACCACTACAAGATGAATCGACAGATTCTGCGGTATTCATTCGCGGCATATCATTGCAGCTTGGTGGCGGTGGCGTTAGCATAGTAGCATGGACGACGAGATGATTGAAAATGAACACAACGGAGATCTAGTCCTATTGGCAGACATCCATTTAAAATGTAGGCAACGGCATGAAAAAAGTGGTTTCTACTTTTACTTTTATACTTTAAGTAAATTTACAAGCCTGTACTTTGTTACTTTTACTTGAGTAAAGAAGTTTAATCAGTACTTCCACTTTTACCAGAGTATTTTTTAACACAAGTATCTGTACTTTTACTCAAGTATGGAAAGTGAGTACTTTTGCCATCTCTGCTTATACTGTACAGCTAAAATGATCAGTATCCTTTTGAATCTAAAACATCTGCTTATTTTTATTGTTACCTTTTAAGGACTTTTTCTTGGTTTCAATATTATTCAGTCTTAAAGCTTAAAAGCAAGCAAACAGATAAGAGTACTGAAATACAAAATTTGACCTGTTGGAGGACATTTTACTTAAGGCACAGTGTTTTCCTAGCAATGAAAAATGTTTTTAAAAAGAACCTGAAGAATAAACTGAAGAATATAAGCCTTTTTTTTCATAGCACTTTAATGTGCTCATGTCAAAAGTATGAGAAATGAGAATCTTCATCGTCCTGGTTGACGAAATTAACACTGCAGTGCATATATATCAAGTGGGGAACACTTGAACATAAACATAAACAAGTAATAGCAATCTGTTTTACAGAAAAAAAACCAAAAGCAAAAAAACAAACAAAACAGAAGTACTATTAACTGAAGATAAACTTTGTACAAACATTTCAAGAAAAGGTTTACTTAAATCATGGAATGCTCTAAAAAGTAGAGAAAATGGATAAAGGCAATGAGTGATCCTTTTTTATCTTAAAAAATATTTTGGACGAGGATGTTTATATTGGACAATGTGGGACACGTGGGGTTGTTTAAATTCCCAAGTGAACTTACCTTCACCGTCCCAAGAGCATCCACTGATATCTGGATGACATTCCCACAAATGGTCTCCTCTCTACTTTCTACACCATCAAACTGTAATCTTCTGCACTGCCTGTCAGCTCAGCACCACCATCATCTCATTACTTGATTAATTCCTCATGTTCTGTGAACCAAACAACCTATTTCTCACTTACCTGATTCCTCCGAGAACACTGTAAGAAAGGTCCATAAATTCACAGTGTAAAGTAGTGTATTTATTTGAATGAATTTTCCATAATTTGTTTTTACTGTACAGCTATTTATAAGAGCTGTATAGCAGGGACGTGGCTAGACCTATTTTAGGGTGGCTGAAGTCATCCCTTCGTTGGTATTAGCCACCCCATAATTATTTTGCGATTTTTATTGTTATTTTTTTATTTATTGATTTTTTTTCCATATAACCCCAAACAATTGCAGTAAAGCACTGAAAACGAGCCACCAAGAAGGCAAGTTAATCTGAAGATAAGTTCCTGTTAGTTTATTTACAAACACAATTATTTATACAATTATTAATATCGTTAGGATATTCATTTCCTTCATTGGCTCCGCGTCCAGCGTCACGTCACGTGGTACACGGCCATCAACTGGACCATAGCAGCTGTGCAGTGCAGCAACAGCGCGCCCTTTGAATCTCCACACAGTCATCGAGCTTGATTAGGAAAGTTATGGTTGCGTGCAGATACATACGGTGAGTTTGCCATTTGATGTCAGCGGTTTACATTTTCTTCACTTTACCTGGAGTGAGGAAAGAGACAATATAGGCCTAATAGCTTGTCTGATTCAGTAGGAATTACGTTACCATGGTGAACAAAGTCAGTGGTGTGGGAAAACACGATGTTGTTGTAGCCTACTAGCATCATTATAATAGTTTTGTCACAGGAGCAGTGATGGGCAGTAGCGCCGCTACATGTAGCGAAGCTATTAGTTTAACTACATTTTCAAGTAGCTTGACCGTAGCGTCGCTGCTTTATTTATCAAGTAACTTTCCTGTAGCGACGTTATTGTTTTGATCAAGTAGCGACGTAGCGTCCACAAACGCTACAAAATCCAGGGCAAAACTAAGAAATGAAACCAGGTTTTCTATTTCTAAACAACAATCAGCCACAAAACTACTGTAAATAGCAGTTTCAGCTGACGCTTTATAAGTGGCGTAGTAGCACAGGCACACTCCGTAGGGTTAAACAAGCGCACCTTTTCCGAGGCTGTCGTTCTATTGGCTGGAAAGGTTGCTAGGCAACGATCCAACTGCAGTCTGAGAGAGCAAAACAAATCCGCAAGCAGAGCGTAACTGAGACCCGTGCAGAGCGGAGATGGAGGCAAGCGAGAGGAAAAAATATCTGTGATAATATAGAAAATATCTGTTTAAATCTGAGAGAAGAAACAAAGATTTTTGAGAGAAGAGAAAATATTTGAGAGAGAGCGCATGTTTTGAGTGTGAGCATTATAAGTTTTGAGTGCAAGAAGATGAAATTCTTTTCTCTAATTGAAGTTATGTGCTCTTGCATTATGGCAGGATAATTCTCCCATATCTATGTGCCACCAGTCTGATAGGGCGACACTGTGTGATATGGTAGTGCTTCCTTGGGTTGACTATAGTTCTAAGTTGTACGTTTCATATACTGTTGATTTTGTGTTTTCATTAATACATTGTACTTAAAAATACTTCCTTTATTTGCATTAAAACTTTGTCAGACTGATGTGAAAAAGTCTCAAGGATATCCTTCTTTGCAATGATGCTATTGCCTATTGCCTACTGTCCATTTATGCAACTTGTATTTTGTGGTTAAACTTTAGATTAAGCAGAAATCTATCAAAGATAATGCTGCATTTATTGTTAAGTTCCTCACATATATGTGTTTCTCTCTGTGCCAGGTGTAGAGAAAGACATGCCAAAGTCCAGGTCACACACACACACCAAGCACACACACAGAAACAGGGTTATTGCAAAGCAGACAGGGGTTCCTGACAGGTTGTGGGTGCAGGGGAGATGGGGAAAGATGAATGGCCAGGTTAAGGGTTTATGAAGATGTTGGGAGTCTGTTGGTTAGACAACTGTCTTCTGTAGAAGGTTTCCATTATGATGAGTGGCGAACCACTTGCCTTCTTCCATTTATGCAGTAATGCATGGCACCTACCATTTACTCTTTGTAATTTAGCACATTTTAACTGGTGTAGTTTAGTTGGTGAAGTAGCATTAGTGAGGGAAGTGTTTCCCAGGTATGTTGCTCTTAAAATAATGAATTTATAGACAGCGCCTTAGAAAGTGCACTGAAAAAATTTCGGCGCGCGCTGCGCGCGCGCAATATCTTACCTAGGGGCTAAGCCACCCATGTCTCTCAAACCTAGTGACGGCCCTGCTGTATAGTAAGAGAGTTCTGACAACTCCACTTATGACATGGGCAACATTTTAGAGTAATTTACATCAGAGAACATTTAGAGGGAAAAAAATCTTGTAGAAAAACAGATAAGATTTTTTTTTCTTTTTTGTCATACATGTATGTGCCCTCATGTCACCTACCTGTTAAGTGCTACGGCTAGTGTTTTTCCAAAGCAGTTTCTCTAAATTGGATAGTTCTTTTGTTACGTAATCACCTTCATGAAATACCTAAAAAAAGATTTGGAGATCAAATGGGAGCATACAGACAGAGATGGTAATTCTTAAAAGAGAAAGCTCTGGATTGTCCTTAGAACGCTGTGTATTTTATTAGAATGCAGCCAGTGATGCCTCATCATTTACAAAAAAAATTAGATATTTCTTCAATAGCTTCCAGGTCATGTGACCAATCAACCCAAATTCTTTGTGAAATTGTTTTACTACATTAGCTTGATGAGGCCCACTTATTTGTATTCCATTTTAGGCTTTTGTATATTTTTTTAAAATTTTTTATTACAAAAATAATTGATATTTCTTCAATAGATTCCTGGTCATGTGACCCACTGACTCCAAATCTATGTCAAATTGTTCTACTACTTTAGCCTGATAAGGCGCACTTATTTTTATTCCATTTCCAACCTTTGTATATTTTTGCCTTACTGTGCGGGAGGAAGCATACTGTCGAGTTCGGTCCCTCTGTCTAGTTTAAATAAGAACAGGAACAGGTGAATCTGATGAGTGATAATGAAAACCGCGTGGGGCTAGGCAGGTGAATGAAATAAACCAATAACCCAGTCATCAGTGCCAAGATCGTGTCATGCGATTACCCCTGGCAACCACATAGCATGTTCTGTCAAGGTCTCCCTGTCTTCAATTCTCAATAGAAGCATTCACAGAAAATTAAATATCACCACAAGGTTCTTAGATGTCCTGTCATTTAGAAAGTTGTCTTTATGAGCACTACCTTTTCCCCCTAACACTCTATCACATACATCCACAACCTTATCCTCCTCACTTTGGGGCAAGACATAGACATATTCAAGTAGTATTTAAAAGAGTTTTCCAATAAATTAAAAACAATGCAGTAGAGTTGGTTTCCAAGTTTGAAGACGTTTCGCTTCTTATCCAGGTAGCTCTGTCAATTCAAGATGTCAGGAATAGGGTGGAGTTTGAGGTTTTATACAGTAGCCCAACAACCTTGTTTTTGTTTTTGAAGACAAATTAAGTTACAATTTGCATGTGAAAAATCTTCAAACTTGGAAACCGGGTCCAGTGGATTGTTTTTCATTTTTTTGGAATGACTATGACCTGGACGACTGAGAACCTTCACCAGCTTAAAAGAACTTTATATCATTAAAAACCGATTGATATTTGGAATGACAATTTTATATGTAGTAGCAAAACATTGAAACAGCACCTTAGTATCTATTGTGTTATATAAAAAAGAATCAAAATGAGTAGGTACCGCATGAGATGATGCACAATAACCAGTATGGTATTAGTTATCCAGAAAGAAACAAATCATTAAAACAGCTTTGTATTTCTTAATATGCTAGGGTGTATTCCGACCTGTCAAAAGTAGGTACACCTTGTTTTCCCTGTTGGTCCAAAACTTTTGGGCAGGTGTTAATGCACTCAAACCAACCTAATGAGGGGATAGAGATTTTATTAGGAGTCGAAACTATGGACTCTAGTGTGGTTTCAAGTGTGAATATATAACTGTTGCCTAGTAACGCTGCTGCCAACATACAACATGCAGGATACATTCTGTGAGGCAGTTTCCAATTTGAAATGAAATCTAAAAAAACTACATTAAACAAGCTTGTCTTTTAACCCACGATTATTTTGCAGCTTTAAGAATTGTATAACAATGTATGACAAACAACATGAGGGAACAAAGAACATGAGGGATGTGTGGAGTGGGATGAAAACCATCACAGGGTTCCAGAAGTCCACTGGTTTGGGGTTGGAAGGGTGCGTGGACCGGGCCAATGAACTGAACTTCCACTCTTCCTCCATACAGACCCCCTGTCTGCTTTTCACCACCACAATCCACATCCACTGACTCCACCTGTTAGGGTTGTTAAGTTTCCCCAACTTTAACCTATAAAGAAATAAACGAAGACAGTGTAAGATTTTTCCTGACCGGGCTTTGCAAAGGGAAAATACACAGCTTTGGGATCTCTCTGTGCACTTTCGTCTTGCTCCACGCTTGCAGGCTTTTTTATTGAGCAGTCAACACATTACAACAGCAGGTGTTAGTTTCGTTTACGCAATCTGTTAGACATAGAATGAACTTTTAAGATAGGGAACATGTCTGGTTTCAGTATACGCTTTTAAAAAAGGTGTCGGGGGTCATGAACTTCCCTTTCTGTGTTTCTCAAATAAAAAACAGGAAAGCTTTCTTGCAAAACATTTGACCGTCTTATGACCTGCATACACTGTTTCCACTGGACAGTAACATAGCACAACAAATGATTAAAAGCAATATAAAAGATATAAATGAATAAAATGATAAAAACAACAGAAATCATAAAACAACAGAAATCATAATACCTCCAACACCACCCCTCCCCCCTGCTTCACATCATGTCCTCCACAACACTAGGACCTCAACCCTCCCCCTACAGTTACCTCTACAGTGTCCTTCACTCCTGACCTGGTGAGAAGACAGCTAACCAGACTCCACTCTGGCAAAGCTGCGGGCCCCGATGGTGTACTCCCCTGGGTGCTCAAAGCTTGTTCCAACCAGCTGTGTGGAATATTCAGCCTAGTCTTCAGTCTGAGCATGCTCCTCCAGAGAGTACCCATGCTGTGGAAGACGTCCTGCCTCGTTCCGGTGCCAAAGACGTCACGCCCTAGCGACCCTCAGGACTACAGACCGGTAGCACTGACGTCCCATATCATGAAGACCTTTGAGAGGCTAGTCCTGGAGCACCTAAGGCCCATGGTCAGGCCCTTCACTGATCCACTACAGTTCGCCTACCAGCCCCACCTGGGAGTTGAGGACAGCATCATCTTCCTGCTGAACAGTCTACAATCACCTGGACAAGCCGGCAAGCACTGTGAGAATCATGTTCTTTGATTTCTCCAGTGCCTTCAACACCATCCGGCCGGCTCTACTAGGTGAGAAGATGACTGCGATGCAGGTGGAGGCCCCCATCATGTCCTGGATTGTTGATTACCTGACGGACAGACCACAGTATGTACGCCTACAGAACTGTCGGCCAAAGCCGACTATTCTTCCTGAGGAGGCTGAAGTTCTTTTACATCTGTGGGATGATGCTGAGGATGTTTTATGAATCTGTTGTTCCTAGCACGCTCTTCTTTGCTGTCACATACTGGGGCAGTGGGCTGAGGGTCGCTGAAAACAACAGACTGAACAAAGTGATCAAGAGGGCCGGTGATGTTGTGGGGGAGCAGCTGGACACCCTGACCACCGTGGCAGAGAGGAGGATGCTGTCCAGGTTTCAGTCCATATTAGACAATGACTCACATCCTTTCCACGACACACTGGTCCAGCAGACGAGCTCCTTCAGCAATTCAATTTTCAATTCATTTTATTTATATAGCGCCAAATTCACAACACATGTCATCTCAAGGCACTTTACAGTTCAACCAGATCATACAGTGAAATTGATACAAAGTTTTCTATCTAAGGAAACCAGTTGATTACATTGAATCATTGACTCAAATACAATCCCTCACACTAAGTATGCTTGTAGTGACAGTGGAGAGGAAATTCTCCCTTTTAACAGGAAGAAACCTCCAGCAGAGCCAGGCTCAGTGTGAGCGGCCATCTGCCGAGGCTGACTGGGGTTCAAGGAGACAGAAGCAGAGATACAAAAAGCAGCTGTAAAAGGCGGCCCCATCCAGGAAACACACAGCCAGGCAGACGAGCTCCGAGCCAGCTCCCATGCCAGAGGACGAAGAGAGCACATCCACTCAGTCAGAGAAACAGGACCACACTAGAAAACAGGCCAATCTCCAGCATCTATAAACAAGGGTGTTGATGGAAGCAGCACAGCTGATGTTTCTCTCCAGGATGGTGTCACAGCCAAACAAGAACAGACAAGGCAAAGCTACTCTGAGGAAAAGCAGAGAGAGCAGAACGTTAGTGATTGAACTAACAGATTCTGTAGAATAGGAGAATAGAGAGAGAATGAAGAAGAATGATGAAATGGGGGTCCCTATGTCCTCCAGAAGTCTAAGCCTATAGCAGCATAACTATAGAGATAGCTCAGGATAACCTGACCCACCCTAACTATAAGCTTTATCAAAAAGGAAAGTTTTAAGCCTAGCCTTAAAAGTGGGAACATAAGGAACAATCAGATCTCTGATATAAGATGGAGCTTGGACATTTATGGCTTTATATGTGAGAAGGATAATTTTAAATTCTATTCTGGATTTAACAGGAAGCCAATGAAGAGAAGCCAGGATAGGAGAGATGTGATCTATCTTTTTAATTTTCATCAGAACCCTGGCTGCAGCATTTTGGATCAGCTGAAGGCTTTTAACTACAGCTTGTGGACTTCCTGATAGTAAAGAATTACAATAGTCCAGCCTTGAAGTGACAAATGCATGGACTAGTTTCTCAGCATCACCCCTGGACAGGATATTTCTAATTTTTGCAATGTTCCTCAGATGAAAGAAGGAAATTCTAGAAACCTCTTTGATATGGGATTTAAATGACAGGTCCTGATCGAAAATAACACCAAGATTTTTTACTTTATTATCTGAAATCAGTTTAATCGCATCCAAATGAAGTGACTGGCTAATCAGCTTCTTTTTCAAAGACTCTGCTCCAAAGACTATAACTTCTGTTTTGTCTGCATTCAGAAGCAGAAAGTTAAGAGTCATCCAGGTTTTTATGTCTTCAAGACATGCCTGTAATTTATGTAATGGGTTAGCTTCATCTGGATTTATAGACAGATATAGCTGGGTATCATCAGCATAACAGTGAAAATTTATCCCATGCTGTCGAATAACTCTACCAATTGGGAGCATGTATAAAGTAAAGAGAATTGGTCCTAGCACCGATCCCTGTGGTACTCCACAGGTAACCTTTGAGCATGTTGAAGATCTATCATTAACATGAATAAACTGAATTCTATCAGATAGATAAGATTTAAACCAGTCTAGTACTGTTCCTTTAATTCCAACAAAATATTCAAGTCTTTCTAAAAAAATATATTGTGGTCAACTGTATCAAATGCAGCACTGAAATCCAACAGGACGAGCACAGATACAAGTCCATTATCTAAGGCCATGAGAATATCATTAGTGACTTTCACCAGAACTGTTTCAGTGCTATGATGAGCTCTAAAGCCAGACTGAAACTCTTCAAAAAGTTCATTAAGGTGTAAGTGATCGCAAACTTGTTTGGCAATTACTTTCTCAACAATTTTAGATAAGAAAGGAAGATTGGATATAGGTCTATAATTGACCAAGTCATCTGGGTCAAGAGACGGTTTCTTAAGCAGAGGTTTAATTACAGCAACCTTAAAAGCTTTAGGTACATATCCCTGTAACAGAGTTAGATTAATCACATCTAAAATGGAGGAGGAGATAAAAGGGAATACCTCCTTAAATAACCTGGTTGGAACTGGATCTAACATACAAGTTGAAGGCTTAGATGAAGACAATAATATTGCTAATTCAGAAAGTTCAATTGGATCAAAGCAGTCTAAACCTGGTTCAGATTCCTCAGGTACAATCGCAGATAGAGGAGTGCTTATGATCTTATTTTTAATAATATCAATGTTATTTATAAAGAATCCCATAAAATCATTGCTGCTAAGAGCAGGTGGAATGGACGGTTCAACAGAGCTATGGCTCTGGGTGAGTTTGGCAACTGTATTAAAAAGATATCTAGGATTATTCTTATTCCCCTCTATTAATGAGGAGAAATATGCTGCTCTTGCTTCAAAACGGGTCCTCTTATACAGCAGTAAACTATTTTCCAAACAAGGTAGGACTCCTGTAGGCCTGGGGAGCTCGATTCTCTCTCTATTTTCCAAGCATGTTGCTTCATATTGGGCAGCTCTGCATTATCTAGGAAATCTAGGATTATTCTTATTCTCCTCTATTAATGCGAAGTATGCTGCTCTTGCTTTACAAAGGGTCCTCTTATACAGCAGTAAAGCATTTTTCCAGAATAGGAAGGACTCCCGCATGCTTGTCGAGTGATATTTTCTCTCCAGTTTCCTAGCATTTTGCTTCAAAGTACGCAGCTCTGCGTTAAACCAAGGAGCAAGCTTTCTATTTTTAACGGTTTTCATTTTCAAAGGAGCTGCGTTGTCTAAGGCAGTACACAGAGAACTAGCAACCCCATCAACAAAATCATCAACCTGTGAAGGGGAATAAGCTATGCTTTTGCCTTCTGCAGCACTGCTCAGCGACACAGAGGAGAGAGAAAGTCAAGCAGATTCTTTAAAATGTATAACTGCAATATCTGATAAAGATCTACTTAAATTGAACCTTCTTTTGGGGGAGGAGAACTCTGTTAAAGTAATTCTGAAGGTTATTAGAAAGTGGTCAGAGAGGACAGGGTTGTGAGGAAATACTGTTATTTCTTCACATTCTGTGCCGTATGTCAGCACAAGATCCAAAGTATGAAGATGAGAATGTGTGGGACTATTCACATTTTGAACAAAGCCAATAGTGTCTAAGATAGCATTAAAGGCTGCTCTTAAGCTATCACCTTCAATGTCAGCATGGATGTTAAAATCTCCCACTATGATGACCCTGTCAGTTTTTAATACCAAATCAGAAAGGAACTCTGAAAACTCATCTAAAAATTCAGAGTAAGGACCTGGTGGACGATACAAAGTTACAAAAAGAAGAGGTTTTCTTGCCTTGAAATTTGGATCAGGGAAATTAAGGGTTAAGTGTTCAAAAGAGTTGTAGGTATTAACTGTTTTGGGAGTAATCAGTAAGTCAGACTGGAAGATTATTGCTGCTCCTCCTCCTTGCCCAGAACTTCTGGGTATGTGAAAATTTAAATAGCTTGAAGGAGTTGCCTCATTTATGCTCACATAATCCTGTTGCTGCAGCCAGGTTTCTGTAAGGCAACACAAGTCAATGTGATCATCACAAATCAAGTCAGAAGACTCCTCCTACCCAGATGCACCACAGAGCGCCACAGGAAATCATTCCTACCTGTGGTCATCAATCTCTATAACGCCTTCCTCAAGTGATTCAGCCCCCCCCGTAATTGACATTTATGCACTATTTTTGCACGCCACGCATCACTTTACTTGGATTTATCACTTTACTTGGATTTTCACTTTATTTGGATTTAGTTTTTACATATGCATAGATATATACGTACAGATATATATACAGAAGAGCTATATGTGTATATATTTTATCTCTTTTTATTCTTATTTTTTTATCTTTATTATATTGTATAGTTGGTTGTGTGTATGTATTATATAAAACTGTAACTGGAGCGTGTAACAAAAGTAATTACCCTCTGGGATTATTAAAGTATTTCTGATTCTGATAAATCTAAAAAGCAGAGGTTCTGAATGCAGCTCCTTCATTTGCTGGTTTGTGCTCGGTCATGCCCCATTAATTTCTGTCCAATGGAAACAACGATGTTTACTAGTGTGGTAATGTTACAAATTACAATTCACTAGCAAAACTTGGAATGTGAAGGCAAACTGCACCAAGCATTTGAGGTAAAAAGGGACTAGTTTTTGGGACACTTGTCTACAGGGCTGCCAACTTTTCACCAAACCTTGGAATGAGATTTTGAAAGAATTTGCACATGCCACTCATGTCAGGGTTAGATGAGGATAGGTGGAGCTATACAGTAGGTTGTATGTTTTCAGAGAATGTAACCAAAACAAAGTTGTAAAATGTTGAATTTTTATAGCACAATTACTGAATAGTAATCAGTGATCTGTAGCTATGTGGAAATCGAATCCTGTGCAAACTACACTGTGTATGAATATTTGGTATTCATACACAGCTAAGGATTAAAAATCTTAAGCCATTATCTTAAGCCATTATCTTATTAGTTTTTGTTTTTTTTTTTACAAAAGAGCTAAGCAATTCAGACCTTCTAGGAGGCTGTAGATTCAATAAAAACTCTCAATGGCACAAGACAACACTAGGCAGTCCTGATTAGGTAAATGTCACTTGTATTACCTTTTCTTTTCACTTTCTGTTTCATTATGTACTCATTTCCTCCCTCATTTTAGGCAGCTTCACTTCCTGAGTTCCTTCCTGCAATCAGGATCTGCCACAGGCTAATGCCATTCACACCGGGTGAATGGCATTAGCCTGTGGCAGTCTTTTGTCTGTTAGACTTTAGCTTTCTAGTGTTTTGACCCAAGCTTTGATTTGGACCTGTCTTTGCCTTCGTTTTTGATACCTCTGTTTCTGCTGGATTTTTTGGTGTTCAACCCAGGACTGTGTTAAATGAACTTTGAGTTTGAATCCACTGTGTCAGGTCTTGCATTTGAGTCCTTTATTCCTGAGCCTTGTGACACTATGGATGTTTGATTTTGGTAGATGTGATGTAAATTTGTTTTTTAAATATATTCAATGGACCAAAATAAGAATAAATGAATAATAGAAGTAACAATAAAATAAGAACACCCCTCTGGCTCCTCTTATACTAGTCCTGCATAACGAAGTTGTTCTGCACATCCTCTCTGAATGTGGTTGGTCTTTTGTTGGGTGGCTGATCTTTTGAAAAATAAAATGAAATTATTATTTTTCTTTTATTGTACCCCATGGGTTTGTGAGGAATACCTGAAAGCTTTAAGAATTTAGTTTAGTTTAATGTTGGTTTAATTAGTCCTAAAATCCAAGACAACACTTAAACTTAACTGAGCAATGATTTAACTTGTGAGCGAAAAATGGACTAAAACTGGGACTAAATCAGGTGGCTAAAGTAGAGCAAACCAGTAGTTAAGCTCACAAAAAAAGCACTAGGTATAGAGAAAACAAACCTTTTGATTTGATCCTACACTTCAGTCTCCACAATGATAATTGAAGCTCAATGTATATTTTGTTAATATTTACTCCAGTGGTAGACTGCTTAAAATCTTCATTAATTTACAAAGTGAATTAACCTAGTCTAGATAAAATAAGATAAATGGAGGGAGCCAGTGGGGGACGAAACGACTAAACCCGACCTGGTGATGGTATGCTTCCACCCGCCTGCCTTACCTTGCACAGGGCCACGGCTACCATCACCGGGTGGGGTTTGGTCATTCCGTCCCCCGCTGGGTCCCTCCCCCCGTCTGCTAGGGTTCCCGGACAAGCCCCGGAGCTCACGGCTTGGTTCTGCTGCACTGTAGTAAACCAAAATCCCGAAATTCCCCCCGGACATTTTTTTAGGCATGAAAACTAAGACATGTCCGGGAAAAAGAGGACGTCCGGTCACCCTACTCTTTCCCTCACCTTCTTGGCAGTGGCTCTTCTCTACTTGCCTGAAATCCCGTTCTGTCTATAGTAATCAAACTCTCTTAATGATTACCACAGGTTTATGTTAGTTTAAGTCCCTTGTGTGTCTGTGTACCCCCAGAAAATAAAGCAACCCAAATATACTTGTTCAGAGCTTTAATCTCTGGTCTCTTCCTGAAAACCACTCCTTCATTTCTTCATTGTTGGAGACTAATGTTGACAAAATGAGCTGCTAAACCAGCTTTTCTGGACAAAACCATATGTAAAAATGCCCTCATCATTCCACCAGGAGAAACTACAAATTAGATTAGATTAGATTAGATTAGATGAGCTTTATTGATCTCACAGCGGAGAAATTCACTGGTCACATATTGGCATAGTAATTAAAGAAGGTGCAAAGAAGGAGGAAAAATGTGCATTAAGACTAAACAATATATATAAAGTATATCAAGGTATATACAGTATATCAAGATAAATAAGGATTAAGGTGCAAGTGTACATGTATCACACACAATAAAAAAACTAAATAAAAATAAGATATAAAAAATTAAAAAATACAAGGGAGTAGCACAGAGATTTGAGGTGTCATATGTACAATCTGGATGGCTTATATACAGGTGGATTTTCTTTTACATTAAAGTGTAGTAGGTGAGGAGTAACGGTGAGGTAGTGGTATGACTATTCTATTCACATATATTGCACAGTCAGCACATTGCTGAGGACCAAGCACAATTAGTAAGACATTGTAGTAAACTTGTCTGTCTTATATACAAGTCCACCCTTGACCTACTATGGAATCAACACTACATCCAATTTGCAAAAGGAAACAAGAGTTACCATCTCCCTGCACAAAAAGAAAAAATACTTTGATCAAATTACTAAATAAAGTTATGTTAATAATTTCCAGTAAATAGAGTTTTGTTCTAAATATTTCTTAATGATTATAAAGACACAGATATTTAACTTGAGTTTAACCAGGTCTATGGACATAAAAATATCTCATTTTACAATTTCATTAAAACCAATTAAACAACACTTTGTAGCTCTAACTCGTAATTCAGAATAAAGACCTGCAAGTTGAACGAAACCTTATAATGTTCATCCATGTGTAAAATCCTTCCAGGGATTTCAACAGCTCACATCACTCTATTGCTCCAGCATAGATAGCATTTTCAAGGCTATCTAGTTCACAAACTGCAGTTAGCAACAGAAGTTGGTTAGGTCTGACTTCCAAATGCATCTCCAACTCTTTAGTGTCTAAATGCTCTTCTTTAAATTATATAAAACTTCAAACTGATTACAGCTAAAATTTTAGTCAGAATACAACAGTTAAGTTCCAATTCTGAAAAATTTCCTCCAGCTAGCATACAGTTTAAAACCATTATTTAGCTATTATATAGCCGTTACATAAGCTAGCATGTGATTACACATTGGCATATTCTAGTGAGAAATACACACCAGCTTTTCCTGTATGAATATTTTCAAATATTCTGATAACAGCTTCATGTATATTACGATAGAAAAAATACTGGTGAGGTCAAGGTTGTTTTTAATTGAAGAGCGTAGTTATCAGACACACGGTCTCATGCAGTGAGTTTCTTCTTATTAATCTGGATTTTCCAGTGACTGTTTGGAATATTGAATTTACTTAGTCCTGTTAAGTTGTACCTAATAATGCAGGATGTGTTCCTGTAAAAAAACCTAAAGTGTAATTCAAACTTACTACAGTGTGCTTTATGTTTACTATAAACACATTTAAATTTGACATAGGTGAATTTATTCCAAGTAGTTCATTTTTTGTGTGTATTCCTCTGCAATCTGCTGCTACTTTGGAATCAACCTTGGCCCTCCAAATGGCAAAAATCATTTGTCACTTGCTTTCAAAGATTAGTGTGAAATACCTTAAAGACGCACCTGAGCATTAACCCACTCTCTCTCTTCCAGTGATATATTCCAATTCATTTCACCTAGAACTCAAAATCTTTACTAAACTTGTTCAATCCTTTATCTTCTTCTGTGTTTCTTTCCTTGAATTCTTTGCTTAACTAAAACTAAAATTAAGCTAGATTAGATGAAGTTTATTTATAATGTCAGTATGTTTTGTGCTAGATAAAGATGTAAAACTTATAGCGGTACTGTAATTTGGATTGATATTAGAAAATCTTGTTTTCTTTACAAAAAAGCACAGGTATACCAATGTTATTTGATGGAGTTATACAATTTAATGGAATGCATAACAAATATTGCCCTGTTTCAAGCATACGCACAGAGATTCAAAGGAGCTGTTGCCATCAAAATGATCCATTTGTAGAAACACTAAGCATCTCAGGAGAAATGTTTATTTTAAGATGCCGTCTCTTTCAGTTCCTTTCACTTTGCTTCAAAGACAGTTGCTTCTTCCGTGCTGAGTGAGTTGCTGCCATGCCACCACGGAGAGTTTGAAAGTTAAAAGATCATGTTTATTGTTTCTAAAGGAATTTGAGAACATGCAGACATTTTCTGCAACGGCTTTCTTTTTGATGTGCAATCACTGTTTATCTTTCTGCTGGGTTTTAGTTTACATCGGAGAATACTTGAATAGAAAGTTATTAGATTATGTTGTTAAAAAAAAACATTGTATGCAAGTGTTTCTTGATAATTACCCCCTGCACAACTACTTGTTATTTTCAAAGATGCTGTCAGTGAAACTGAAGTGAACAAGAAACGATAAAGCTGTTTACATTGGTGTGCCATGTTTCACTGATCAAATCTAAACCTAAATGAACATATTTTAATGAGCAATCTCATAGCATTTTTAACAGGAAGCTGGTGCATATTCTGAGACATGTATTTGAGTAGTGGAAAGCTATAAAATAGAATGATTGCATTTGTTCATTTGAACTATTTCTGAACTTTTGTATTTTAGAAAAAATATTTTTCTTTTCGAGCAATTTATAGCCCTGAATAAAAGGAAAAAAATCTTCAGGAGTCTATGGGTGAAAGGCATAAATGTTAATAAAATAATCCTTCAATAACTAAATTAAACCTCACACAGCATTACATTATTCTGGTACATGGGTTGGTGAAAAAAAACGTAATACTATCCACTTCATTTTTATAACTGAGATATTTTAGCTGTTAACCAAAAAATAATAATAATAATAATAAAAGGTCAGTGCCAGGACAATGCTTAAATAATAATTTCAGTTTAATGAACACAAAGCTGTGCAGCCTTGATGAAAAGATTCCCAAAGGACTTAATCATGATAATCTAATTTAAATAAGTCTTTTCGCTTCACTCTGTGTACTCCGACGTCGAGGTGCTAACGTCTCTGTTAAACACTTTAAAAAACTCTGAAAATGGAATACGAAAGGTGGATTCTTGATTCTCGACGTCGGAGTACACAGAGTGAAGCGAAAAGACTACAACTGTGTAAACAGGCCCCATTTCCGTTTCCGGTGGCAGGGGAATATTGACTATTCCTACAGAACTCAATGGGATTTACAAAATGCTAAATAAAACAGGAACGGTTTTTCTTCACGAAACTTTTTTTGGAACGTCATTGAACAGCGCTGACGACACGGTGAGTAGCATATTTAAAAAAAAAAACGTTTAAGGTTGTTTTAAGGACATTATCCGACATGCACTATGGCAGCCATTATGAAGCAGCCAGGGGTTGATTCTAAATGAGCCAAAAAGCAGAGACAGGAGCAATTGTCAAACTTTTGGTGTCGATCATTCGATTTCATCCTGGACACTACAGAAAATGGGCTTAAAGTGTAAAAAACCGAACTTCTCCTTTAATAATTACAACGCTTTTGAACATTTAACCGTTAGTTTCCCTCATCCAAATTCCAAAGCAAGAAAACCTCTTCTTTTTGTGACTTTGTATAGTCCACCATGTCCTTACTCTGAATTTTATAGATGAGTTTTAAGAGTTTGTCTCTGGTTTGGTGTTAAATACTGACAGAGTCATCATATTGGGGGATTTTAACATCCATGCTGACATTGAAGGTGATAGCTTAAGAGCAGCCTTTAATGCTATCTTAGATGTTATTGGCCGATCAAAATGTGAAGAGTCCCACACATTCTCATCTTCATACTTTATACCTTGTGCTGACATTTGGCCTTGAATCTGAAGAAATAGCAGTATTTCCTTACAACCCTGTCCTCTCTGACTACTTTTTAATAACCTTCAGGATTACTTTAACAGAGTTCTCCCCCAAAATAAGGTTTCACTTTAGCAGATAATGATCAGATAGTGCAGTTATAAATTTTAAAGAATCTGTTTCACTTTCAATCTCCTCTGTGTCACTGAGCAATGCTTCAGAATGCAAAAGCTTAGTTTTTTCCCCTTCACGGGCTAAGGATTTTGTTGATGGGGTTGCTAGTTCTCTGCGTACTGCCTTAGACAATGCAGCCCCTTTGAAAAAGAAAAATGTTAAGAATAGAAAGCTGGCTCCTTGGTTTAATGCAGAGCTGCCCAATATGAAGCAAAATGCTTGGAAAATAGAGAGAGAATCGTGCTACCCAGGCCTACAGCAATCCTACCTTGTGTGGAAAATAGTTTACTGCTGTATAAGAGGACCCGTTTTGAAGCAAGAGCAGCCTATTTCTCCTCATTAATAGAGGGGAATAAGAATAATCCTAGATATCTTTTTAATACAGTTCCCAAACTTACCCAGAGCCATAGCTCTGTTGAACCATCCATTCCACCTGCTTTTAGCAGTAAGGATTTTATGGGATTCTTTATAAATAAGATTCTTATTTAAAATAGGATCAGTAGCATTCCTCTAATTACGATTGGTTTATCTCTGGAAGGTGAGGCAGCATTTGAGGTAGCCATAGAATCTGAACCGGGTTTAGACTGCTTTGATCCAGTTGAACTTTCAGAGTTAGCAAAACTATTGTCTTCAAAGCCTTCAACTTCTATGTTAGATCCAGTCCCAACCAGGTTATTTAAGGAAGTATTCCCTTTTATCTCATCCTCCATTTTAGATGTGATTAATCTCTGTTACATGGATAGATACCAAGGGCTTTTAAGGTTGCTGTAATTAAGTCTCTTGACCCAGATGACTTGGTCAATTATAGACCTATATTCAATCTTCCTTTCTTATCTAAATTTTTTGAGAAAGTAGTTGCCAAACAAGTGTGCAACAACTTACACCATAATGAACTTTTTGAAGAGTTTCAGCCTGGCTTTAGAGCTCATCATAGCACTAAAATAGCTCTGGCGAAAGTCGCTAATGATATTCCCCTGGCCACTGATAAAGGACTTCTATCTGTACTTGTCCTGTTAGATGCTCAGTGCTACAATTGATACAGTTGGTCATAATATTCTTTAGAAAGATTCTGATATTTTGTAGAAATTAAAGGAACAGCTCTAGAGTGGTTTAAATCTTATCTGATCGATTTCAGTTTGTTCATGTTAATGACAAATGCTCAAGGGTTACCTGTGGAGTACCACTGTTAGGATCCGGGGCTTTGCCCACCAGAGGGTGCCGTGGATCCATGCCTGGGGAGCTTGGACTCAGCATGGACAGCTGTTTTCTATTTGCTGATTAAGGAAGCTCCCTATATAAGCTGAGTGTGAACTTCCCTCTGAGCTGGATCGTTGTGTTTCCTGTGCCACCATGCCTGTCTGAATCTGCCAACCTGTAAGTCTGTCAACCGGTTCCAATAAAACACTGGACTTTTCCCTGCCTCTCTGTCTGTGAGTTCTGCATTTGGGCTAGTAAAACCATCGCATCATGACAACCACAGGGATCAGTGCTAGGACCATTTCTCTTTACTATATATATGCTCCTAATCAGTAGAATTAGACAGCATGGGATTAGTTTCCACTGCTCTGACCCACATGCAGAAGACCAAACAGAGAGACCAGGAAAAAGTTTAACAGGTTTAGTATGATGATATAAGTCCAGTGCTGCTCTGAACACTGTCGAACCGGATATGAGATTTATTTTCTGTTTAGTTTGTATAATATGAGCGACATGCAGAACATTGTATTTTTATTTATTTATTTTTACGGCACATGAAGAACTACTGAAATTATTTTCAGATTAAACATAAATAAATAAAAAAGATCAATAAATAAATAGATCAATAAATTCTGCGGTGGGGGGGTGACTTTAGGATTAGGATTCACTCTGTGAAAACAAACTACTGAGCCTGCTGGCACAATCTGAAGCCATTCTACGGGACTGATAACTACTAATAACGGTAATGCGCGTGCATGCGTATCACTAGGGTATGCTGGTCTGACGGGGTCTGCTGAACTGACAGAACACTGGCCAGGTTAAGATCCGCAATTGCATTCGCAGTAAACAGGAGCTGAGTGGTGACTGATGCATAATGCAGTGTTTATTTTGGAAAAAAATTTGGCGAAGCTAAATATTTTTCATTTTTTCTTTGTTTAATCACCTATAAATCAGACATGGTGACATTTAAAATAGTGGTTCCACCTTCAATGCCTTTCTGTCATACAAATACCAACAATTATATTTCCAATTCATAGTTTGAGCTGTACTTGCTTCAATTCACTTATGTAATTTCAGGCGGAATTTGCTCCTAAGACTGTCAGGGCTTAAGGGGTGAAAGTTCTCCGGTGTAGCGTTGGATTTATTTTTATTTTTTTTTCAGGAAGTGAATATTACTTGTTAAAGTGAGTTTTATAGCAACAGCATAGATAGCTGACTGTTATGATGATGTCTTACTTATCAGAATGCATTACTACCCAAACAGTTTAGCAGGATGGAGGATGGGAGCGGGGACCATACTATCTTATCTTATGATGCCTCCATCATCTTTTTCACCCAACTATCTGTATAGATTTTGTGTGACGCTAGCTGTACAACTCCCCCAAATAGGATGTCTACTGGAAGACGTGGGTGGTGTCCAAATGGTAAAAAGTGAAAAGGAAACCCAGTGGATTTGTGAGTTGCACAATTATAAGTATGTAAAATGTGTGATAAATGATGTTTACAGTTTTGCTTCTCCTTTTCACCTAGTGTTCTTAACATCTTCCTAAGGAGGCTTAGGTCCTTTGGTGTTTGCTTCTATAAGTCTGTTGTGTAGAGTGTGATCTCCTTTTCCATCCTATGCTGGGGTAACAGTATTAGGGCTAATGACCTAAAAAAGCTCAACCAACTAATTAAGAAGGCCGGATCTGTTCTAGAAACTTCTCTAGAAACTCTGGAGACTATTCCACAAGGAAGAATTCTTTATAAAGTGAAGAAAATGATGGACAATAGTTTAAACAACATCATGGATTCTTCAGTAAGAGGCTTCTCCAGGTCCAGTGCAAGGCAGACTGCTACAGAAGATTCCTGCCTATAGTTATCAACACCTACAACACCTGTTTCAAAGAATTAGTTACTGCAACAAACAAGATTTCATGAATGTGAATGGACTGAATTGGTGGTAAAAGAAAAAAAAAATAACAGCTGCTTCTCTGTGATGGTATCTCAGAGTTCAAATGCTAAATACAACAAAACTCAAAATATTGTGCCCAGAAATACATTTATACATTTTGGTTGTTTTTTTTTTTTTTACATTTTATTACATTTATGCACATTATGTTGAATCTTTTAAGTCCTGTAGAGATATACTATTCAGTGGCTTCATGTGCTGTGGTTAATGGAAATAAAAAGTTTTATGATAGTATAAAGCCTGATAGGATGTATACAATATTGCCTTATATTGTCAGGCCATATACTTTTTTTTTTTATCACAGATATAGGGTTCTCTCTGTTGGAATTCCTGCTTACAAGCAGCAGCTGCACCCTCGGAAACCTCTTTCAGATGATTGCGTCCTCTAAAATGATAAGGGCTTGCAGATATGAAATTGGATAATATAGGACTTCAATAAAAGTGTAATTTCCTGTAGCACTTTCATTATAAAAATCCATATCAATAGAAAAAACATATAATTGGTCTTAAACATATGATTCTTAACACAACACACAACCAGTTAGGGAATTACCGGTAATCGGAATTTATAAAAAGAATTTCCCCAACAAAAACAATAACATTGGCAGATGTGGTAAAATGAATGGTTGTCAATATAAGCCATGTCTCCGTAATATGGTGACAACATTTAAGTTATTTTTGAAGAATAGTAACTTTTTTGATTGTGAAAGAATATGGTCTGGACAGCTAGATATGAGATATTTAATGTTAGGAAGATAATTAAGCTGAGCTGTGTATGCTAATAGTTAAAGTGAACCTTTTTTGAAGGGCTGTATGTCACTCACAAACAGGTGAAAAGTGACTTAAAGAAGTTGCATGTGGTGACATACCTCAATGAAACTCAATAAGTAAACAACATGAGCTAATTGTCAATGAAACATCCAAAGAAACAGTTATTGCTTTTTTTTCCCTGGAAGTTAATCAAGTGATGGGCAATTGCTTGAGGTAAGAAAAGCACACCAGCTTTTAATGTACTGGTTGTTATCGCTATGCTCTGTAATAAAAAAAGTTGTATGTTTTTGATATGATGTAAAACTACCTCTATCTTGTTACTAAGCATTTTTCTGTTAACAAATGTTGTCTCTTTCTTTATAATTTCTGAAGTAAAAAAAAACAGTTATGACCTTGGGTTTGATGTTTGCTGAATATTCATGAAGACAAATCATAACACTAGAAAAAGCCATCATTGACTCGATTTAAGTAGATTTCAAAGGTCTTCAATTTGTCAAAGCAGTTATAGTTCTATATAACATTTGGTCCAGTATTAACGTGTGTTGCATAAGGGAATTTCTACATTTCTCCTTCATCTAATAGGAGTCAAGATATTTTAGTAAATGTCTCCACTTACTCTGTGTGAAAACATAACTAACTTGAATGTGTCAGGGTTTTATCTAAAGTCTGACCCCAAGATGCAGAAAGCCAAACAGAAAGACACAGAGTTAAAGTTTAACAGGTTTATTTAGAGTATGGTGAAGCATCCGGTGCTGCTCTGAGCAATAGGGAGTGAGTCCAGTGTTGCTCTGAACACTGCTCAACAGGGACTGAAAGGTGAGGGGAAGACACTGTGGTTAGTTCAGGCTCAGTGGGAAATTTGAATCTTAGAATTGGAGGACAAGGTTGCAGACTCACTTCTCCAGGGATAGGTGTCCTTTATGAAATCCAGACTGTGAGGATTGTACCAGAGGTTGTTTTGTCTGGTGATGGGTGGACTGGGTTACTCAGACTGCGATTGTTCCCTGGTGAATGGAGAAGCTGACTGCCACTCAGGTTTCCGGCAGTACTTGAACGGGCTGTAGTGCTGAAGAAATCTTTGCTTGGTGTGAAGCTCAAACGACCACTTGGGGAAAGTTGATCCAAACTTCCTGTTTGGGGTAAATGAATAAGCTGACTGCCACCCTGATTTCCTGCGGTACTTGAACGGGCTGCTGTGCTGATGAAACCTTTGCTTGGTGTGAAGCTCAAACAACCTCTTGGGGAAAGTGTGCCCAAACTTCCTGTTTGGGACCCCAGCTCAGTTAGAAGCTCAGTACCTCTTGGGGAAAGTGTGCCCAAACTTCCTGTTTGGGACCCCAGCTCAGTTAGAAGCTCAGTACCTCTTGGGGAAAGTGGGTCCAAACTTCCTGTTTGGAACCCTGGCTCAGTTAGAAGCTCAGTTGAACCTTCCAAAAAGAGAAGGACCGAACAAATCCAGCTTGCAGGATGACTTCCTGCCGAGAGGCAAAGACAAAAAACAAAGTTAAGACTCAGGTTGACAAAAACTCAGTTTGACTCAGAAAAACTCAGCTTGGCAGGAGAATCCAAACTGGCAAACCAAAACTCAGGTTAGACTCTGCTAAACTAAGCATGGCTAGAGTGCACAGTATTGGCAAAACAAAGACTTAGGTTAGACTCTGCTAAACTAAGCATGGCTAGAGTGCCCTGAATTGGCAAACACTCTGGCGTCGAGGTAGTGGCAGTCAGCAGCTTAAGAACACTCCACAGGTAATGAGGCAATGAGCTGCAGGTGTGCAGGGAGACGCAATGAGGTCTCCCTGCACCACTTGGTGGAGGAGGAAAGGAAACACAAAAACAGACCACACAAAATGGATTCCTGACAGAATGCAGCTAAGGTTGGGCAGCTTGTATCCATAGAGCCACCTATATCCATTTAGTTGATCAATGAGCAATGGTCCCATCTAAATAGTATCAGATTACTTTAGAAACATAATCAGAATAGCATTATTCATTACCAAACCTCTAGCACAACTCCAGTAGGGCAAAACTGGGTTCCATTACAGCCTGTTCAAAAAAGACAAAAACATAAGGCATTGCTGCCATCACTTCATCCTCCCATATATTTCAAGTTTCTTTGCGATACATCTACTTTTCATAATACAATAGAAGGTGTTCAAAAAATATGTCACTCCATTGCTTTTCAAGGACAAGACATTGCCTCAACTTCTTATCTGTGCTATTATACAGTACAATTATACAGTAAGCAAAGTTCTAATTTCAGGTATTAAGTTATCATTTCAAAGTTTTTTTTCATTCTATCAATATATATCACACTAGTAAAAAATAATATTTCTATTGTAATATGTAAAACGTGTTGTATGTGTGTTGTAATGAGGTCATTTACTGTGCAAACATGAAAAAATACAATTATAACATTTACATTATCATGTTTCAATCTAATATAGTTTTGTTTGCGTCTAGCTTACAGCTTTCCACTTCTATAGAATTGCATTATTTTATTTTATTTTCTGAAAATACTCTCAGTACACAAAAACACATATGTATGGTCAAACTAACCTACCTCAATCAGCAGTTTTATTGTTTATTATATCTGTTACTGCTTTTTTTTAGTCGCTCTATGTAAGATCTAACCAGTGGGTCAAACTGTTGATCTTGAGTAATTGCCTTAGCACTTCAAAGAACTTCTTTTTTATACAAAAAATCATGCCCATAGGTCTATATATCGAAGGTATTTTGCAATAACAACCCCAATATATTAGGTTGGTTTAGACAGAAATATGTTTGTGGTTTTCTGCTTTGCTGTCACACAGTTTTATCTCTGTATCTTTCTTAGTAAATACATAGTGTATGGTGTGTAAGATATTTGCACACCATTTGGAAGTGGTCACAGCAGAAGTTGCATATACCGGTACATCTGCGGATAACTTTATGTGGGTAGAGAGGGATGATACAATCCGATCTTTGAAACAATGTAAAAATAAAACGAATCATAATGTTACAGGTAAAAGAACTGGCTTCAATCCATGAACAATGCTATACAAACCTCTATCCAAACTTGATAAACTACTTGTATTAAAAAAAAAAAAAAAAAGCAGAGATGAAGACGCACTCTCAGCCATCATGCTTTGCCTTGGATCTTCTGATCACTTACAAAGTCATTTACAAAAGGACACTGCAAATTAGCCTCAATCTACATTTAGAATGCACACAGATTTACAGAAAAAATGTATAAAGACATTTATATTTAGACAAAAAGCTACATGGACCACACTATTTCTACTAGAAATCGTGTACACATGCTAACAACATTGTTTTGTCAATCTTTGAAATGGCAGTCATTTACATTACTTTGAAACAAAGCGGGAAGAGCATTGGAGAGAATGAGGGTTTATACATCAAAGCCAGACTGGTTGATAGTGATCGTAGCTTGTGGCTGCATGGAAACGTGCAGCTCAACACATCATTCTCAGCATGTCTCAGGACATGCTGAGAGACGGTCTCAGGACCGTGTAGCATTGGTGTGTGTGTGTGTGTGTGTGTGTGTGTCCATTTGTCTAAACATAATGATTTAGTCCATAGTTTATCTGTTTACAACAAGTTCATGCATTTCATCTTATGCAGGAATCTGCTGAAATTATTTTGTCAACATGTGCTTGTTTATTCCATGTTCATCCACTCAGGGGCAGATGTGACTTGTTAGATGTTAGTATTTTTCAGATTCCTTCTCTACCTTAGTTTTTGTAAAAATATTATTATTTGAATAGAAAGAAAAGTGTCAGAAAGATGAGATCTTATTTGTCCTATCCTAGCTTCTCTGCATTGGTTTCCTTATAAATTGAAAATAGAATTTAAAACCCTGCTTCTCACATATACACCCTTCAATGGCCAAGCTTCCTTCTTATATCAGAGACCTGATTGTTCCTTATGTTTCTAACAGAGAGCTTTGCTCTCAATCTGCAGGTTCACTGGAGGTTCCAAGAATTTCTAAAAGTAGAATGGGAGGCAGATCTTTTAGTTATCAGACTTCTCTCTTATGGAAACAACAACCAGTTTTAGGGCATACTGTAAGGCAGACACCTTGTCTACTTTTCTTTTCTTTTCTTTCTTTTTTTTTTTTTGAGTTTCTTATTTTAGCCACATTTGAGCAGGTGCTTCCCTGCCTTACAGCTGATTATCGGATGAAGAAGTTGACCACCTCAGCTTACTAAGGATGTAAAAAGTAAAGTGATGGTTACTTTTTGTAAGCAACATAAGGGCCTTAGCTACCTACTGCTACTGCATTCGGCTTTTTTGTGAAACAAGGTAAATACATTTTTCAATAGCCCGACAGTGTCGCCTACTAAAAGTTATCTGGAGGGATAAGAACACTCTCCAATCTATCCTCCCACATAATGTAGATCCACTAAACAACCACTGTGTTTGATAGACACCAAGACCAAAGCAAAACCCAACACCATAAAATGAGTTTCAGGTATGCGTAGTCCCAGCCCGGAACCACACACTTCAAACTATCTGGTGTGGGACACTGACTACTAGAGAGCCTTCTCAGATCTTTTATTTACCAAAATACTCAAATCCAACTGCAGCAATAAAGCCTTGAGTTTGTCATCTGCTGAGACTTCTCTGATTCAAAGCAAGTTTTTGTCAATAGATTATCAGCTCTATGAACTGATTTTAAACAATTGGTTAATGATTAACCAACTGGTGTAACTGAATTATTTGAGTTGAAAATATATATAATTTCAAGTTTCCTTGCCAAGAAAATGTGACCTTTGCATTATCGATAATTTAATACAGTTAGTCACTTCAACTCAAAGTTTAAAATTCAAATAACAAGTTATCAAACTTGAGTTGAATGGAAGCCCCTCTTAAAGATGAGTTAACTCACGTTTTTAAGGCAGCAGTTAAACCTAAATGTTCAAGTTGAACCACCCTGACAATTATTACAGTGTAGATATATGGCTGTAGGCTACTGGAGGACATGGGGACCACTTTCATCATTCTGCACATTCTTCTTCTATTTTCTAATTTTTAAATATTTGTTTGTTCAACTTCTGACTTTGATCTCCCTGCTTCTTCTCATCTACATTTCCCTTGGTGTTCTGTTTAGCTGTGACACTATCCTGGAGGGAGGCATCAGCTGGGCTGCTGCCATCAAAAACTTCCATTACACATTATAGAACTGGCCTGTTTTTTCGTAGTAGTAGTAGTAGTAGTAGTATAGCTATTGCCTCAGATTTTAATGTTACTAACTGTATTTGCTCGCTTTCTTCCATTTTGGTGTAATCTTCTGCTTTACTGTTTGTTTCTAGACAGTACGAACTACAAAGCTAGTTTATAATTTCTTAAAAGGATTTATCGATCAGTCCTTCTACGTTTCTTTTGTGTGTCTGTTTCTGTCTTCCTTAAAGCCCAGTCAGCCTTGGCAGAAGACATCTCAGTGAGTCAAGCTCTGCTAGAGGTTTCTTCCTATTAAAAGGGAGTATTTCCTCTCCACTCTCACTTTATACACACTTAATGTTAGCCCCCTTTCTGTGTTCTAGAGCTGGAAATGTAAATGTTCGAGCTAATGTTAGCATAGGCTTTTTACATTCTTGACTTGGATTATCCACCTCCGCTTAGATAGGACTTTAGACTCAAACTGAAATTCAACCAACAAGGCATGTCTGCTCATTAGCTTCTTAATATATCTGTCATATGACAACATTTCAAGCAATAAATGTTTGCAACTTATCAAAAAGAAATGTCCAAATATTTTACCCATTATAGAAGCTAATTGTACTTTGAATACAGGAAAATTAATGATCAATTATGGTTTATCAGCTATGTAAATGAGCACCATTAAAGTTAAATATTTTTGGTTTATTTTTGCCAAAACAATCTGTTTTCAATTTGTATAACATTTTTTTAATGAAAACATTTTAATACTATATTTAATTATGAGTACTCCAAAGCCTTCATACAAATACATTTCTTCAGTGCAATAATAGCATCTTTATAAACAAACAGAACAAAAAAAGAAAGTTTAACTGCTTTAAAGCTTTGTGTCTCTCTTAATATAAAAGAGGGAGTGAATGTGAACAGGTTTTTAGCTCACACTATGTTAAATATCAGTTTTATTATATTATTATATAAATAATGGCCTTTGGCTGTCAAGAGGTATCCATTGTTTTTAACTACTTCTTTTATTTTTAGTATAAATGAGAAGATATTTAAAAATTAAGAAGGAAAACTAAATATCCAATGTTTTGTGCCACTGTCAACTGTTTAGTTGTTTCAGTAATTTATAAAAAGAAGGTAAAAAAAAATACATGTTGATATCCGATTTGCAGGGTTTCTTTTTTGTTCTTTGGTAAATCAGTCATAAGTGCTTGTTTTTGCACATTATGTGCTATATTTAGCAAGAATATATTGAAATCAACAAGAAGGCAAAATACTCCTGTGAGGTTTTCATTGGGAAGAACCAATGTCACACTCATATCAAAATACATATGCATGAGCTCAACTGAAGGGCAGACCTTCATCAGTCTGAGTATTAGAAAAAAAAATACTTCTCATTAAGAATGTATTACTATCAATTTTAATTGGACTAAATAAAGAAAACAGTATATTCAACACATTTTATGTCCCGTCTAAACTCACTTATAAACATATTTTGTACCACTCTAATCAAATCAATTTGTTTCCATTATATAAAAGACACTTTTTTTAATTAAAAATGAAAAACAGCTGTATGCAGATTTGACTGCTTCATTTGTTTCAGGGTCTCCTATCTCGAGATTAAAAAAATAAAAATAAGTAAAGGATTAGAGACAAAGAGGGGAGAGTAGAGGATTGGTGTAAAGTAGTATTAGCTTTATAAATAAGCCCAAATAAGAAGAATTTGTTCAAAATATAAAAGAAAAGCTCTTTCAGGATAGAAACACTGGAAGTAGACAAAATTTGCTTGATGACATTGAGGGACTTTCAATTACAATTATGCTGCAGGTAAAGAAAATACAGTTTTGGATTTGAGTATAAATGTAACAAATGCCTACTCCAAGCAAGGCTGCATTATATAATGATAATAAGGAGCTGTGATTTTAAACACTGCAGGCTATCACTTTAGGATGAAAATAGCAATATTTAGAGAATATTCAAAAGGCAGAAAATGTATAACATCAATACAGCATGTAGCTATAGAGAGTTGTGAATAGATTTTGAAAGATGGTGGCACAGAGGAAACAGTTGGATGGTTTTAAAAACAGACAACATAGGAAAAGAAAGCAGGTGGTAAAGGAAACCAGAAATGACCACAGACTGTCCTTGAAAATATGAAATATAAAAAAAAAAAAATCAAATGTTTGTACAAGGACTAGGAAACGTGATCTGTTGCTTCAGCATTCATTTGGTCTCTGATGTTGGTTGATGCATTTTCTCTGGTGCATGTAAAAACAGCATGCTAACTGACCAAATGTGATGGCTACTTAGGAAAAGTGGCTGTTTAACCACAGAGGAAAACAAATTTTGGAAAGGAATTTAAATCTCAACTCTAAGCTGAAATTGTTATTTTTCATGCTCATGGTAACAGTTTGGAGGAAATACTCAGGTTTGTACTTGCTCTAAATTTAAGTTACAAGCCCTCTATGGCATGATTTTTTATTTTAGTAGAAAAATTATATTTCAACCTACTTTTTGGGACCTTGGGGGCCCCTCTTAACATATGAACCATAAAAGCCACCAATAGATTTGGGTTTGTTGCCTCCGGGAAACAAGATGCTTTGAGGGTAGTAAAAAACTAAACACCAAGGTTTTCTATATGATTACATATTAGGATATTTTATTGACACTAAATGTATAAAATTTAATTAGTAGGTACTTATTTTATTCCATTAAACTTTTCCTTTTTCAACATAAAATGTAAAAAGAAAATAACTTTTGCATTCTCTGGATACATTCATTCATATGTTGTTTTTTTTTGTTTTGTTTTTTACTAGAGCATCTAATGAAAGCTGAAAGCCTAAAACCTGTTTAACATAAACAACATTATTTGATCTTACCTTATTTGATCGTAACTGAAACAATAAAAAGGTCAAGAATAGGCACTTCATTATTTAACAGCTCCAAGTGTCTACAGCCATTTCAGTACAAAATGTTTTCCTATGGTTATTAACTGAATACAAAGTTGAATAAATCACATAACTTTTTACCCCACCAAATATTCATAAAAAATAGTTATTTTAAATTCTTGGCCCATGGCTTTATTATCAATTAGTTGCTTCAAAATGCTATAATGGCTATAACATATTAATGGTATTCTAATTGTATTATTTTCAGCTTGGGTTGTATGTTAGGTGTCTTTTTTCTGGCAGTGTTGTTCCAGAATAATGTGCATTTTATATTTATTTTGTTATAACAGTTATGAGCCAAACGGCAGAGGATGCAGCCTTACAGTATTTTTTTTTATTTTGATTTATTTTGACTGGACTTTTTTAGCTTTTTAGCTTAGTTGCAACACAACTCCAAATTATACATGTTAGAGGGTTTTTAAAACCTTGATAATGCTATTTTTTATAAAATGCCAAATCATTATATTATTTTTTACCACGAGAGGTTTTAACATAGTTTTTTCAACAGAAGAGATTTGATCAAATGTTTTGAACCACAGCCACACAATCCCATACTGAATTATCGGTCTTCTTGCCTGTTAACGCTGAGAGTAAATTAGCTTCTGTGTAGTCATAATATTTTATTACTAAGACTGTAACGCTCACAATTTTCTCTTAACAAGGTCATATCCTGTCTGGTGAAGAACAGGAAACAAAGACAATGCTCCTAGAAAAAAAAATCTCACTCTGCAAATCACCAGTGTCATGAACTTCTAGAAGAGCAAGACCCCCTTTTTTTGGCACTTGTTAACACAAACATGCTTGAGTGAATATAGCTGGCCAACTTGAGAGCCATCTAGCTGCCATGCTGTTTTGCTGCTCTGTGACAGATAAATCTGCATTCTGGTTCTGTGCTTCTGTGTTTGCATTCAGCGCCCATGGCAACTGTCAGTCACTGCTGTCATTTCTGAAGGAGCTTCACTGGGAGATGAGGACCCATTTGGTTTGATCGTGTGGGGAAAGCATATGGCCTATATCACTGTGAATGTCAGACACACACACCCATACAGACACACACCCACACAGAAGAGAAAGTTGCTGTTTCTGCTGAAAAAGCTCCTTTCAAATGCACATACTCTGGTAACATGCATAAAAAACGACCAGGATACAGACAGAAACTAAAACACAGAACAACATATAAATGAACTTGGATTCCTCAGAGGTTCAGTTCAATTAATTAAATGTTCTGCTTGTTTAGAATGTATAGCCTGTATTTGCATTATTGTGAAGAGAAACTTACTTGAGGAAGAGAACACAAAAAGGTAAAGATTTGACAAATGTGTAAAATATCAATAATGATAATACTGGCAGACATTTTCTGCATTTACTTGTAGGAACTACTAGTAATTAACCAAGAAAATATTTAGAATATTGTTCACCGTAGTATATCTAAGACCAGTACTATCCAATACTCTCTTTGGTCCGCATCAAGCAACCTAGGAATAATTTTAGAACTTTTTTTTTTTATTATTCTATCTAGAGATTTCTCTCCAATGATTGTTTCTTTCTACTACTAAACATGTGATCAATTAGTCTGTAACAATAAATACAAAAGGGGAGTGGTGGCCTGGTTGTTAGGGCATAGAGCTTGGAGCCCCGAGGTTCTGAATTCAAGCCCCACTGCCTCTCTGAGCATACTGGTGCTCCCCAGGTGCCCCACAATGGCAGCCCACTGCTCCCCAAGGGGATGGGTTTACTGCAGAGGTACATTTCTCCATTTCTCAATAAAGTTAGATTATTTTTAAATTCACCCAGTCTGTTCACTTGCTCAGATTGAGAATACCTCAAGTCTTATATTATGGTAGGACATGGCCATATCTTTTACATTTAAATACAATATTTAATTGTATTTTATTGTGAAATCAGGATAACTTTATATACCGGTATATATATATATATATATATATATATATATATATATATATATATATATATATATATATATATATATATATATATATATATATATATATATATATATATAATTTCAAAAAACCCTACAGACTCAATCTGAGATCATTGGAACCTCTGTTACATTTCTAAAAAAAAATAAAATTGGTATTTTAATGCACTTTTTCCACTTGGAAAGCAATGATGTGACAGAAGCACAATACTGTATAGACATGGTACAATCAATGCTGAAGTGCTTTTTGTTTATAAATGTGATTACTTGGGCTACTTTTGATGAACCCTATTAAAATAAAAACAGTTTTTAGTAGCTTTGCAAAAAGGGTCATTTTTTAAATGTAACATGAACTTAAATGATTCTGGACCCATCTGTCTTAAAACTTAATGGCTTACACTATAAGGAAATACTCGACAAACCTTCAGGAAAATCTGCTAAATTAGAGATGTTACTGCAACAGTCAAGCTGCTACTACAATCATTAGAAACTGATATACTTACAGAAATATTTCACTCCAATTTTAAGATTTATGTACAATTTATTACTTTACAAATTCACATGGACTATTTTTAGGTAATTTTAACACAAATCGATTACCGTAGATAAACTTACATGATCCCTATTCATTTGTACAATAGCGCTCATTATTTGAATTACCTTATCATCAGGTTTATGTTTTTAGTATTAGTAAAGTATTTTCATCATGTATACTTTTTCATTGAAAATACATAAGTCTGATTATTATGCATTTTAATTAAATAAGCTATATTAAAATGAATTACTATACATTACATTAATCATATTCATGGATAAGAATATAGAAAATGCAAGGTTTATTTCATAGGTTTCTGTTAAAGTTTTATCTTTGACTTTTCGTCATTTTCATTATAGTTTCATTTTGTCTTATTCTAGTTTTTTTTTTTTTTTTTTATTGTTTTTGAGTCTTAGTATTTCTTGTTGCCCTCGGTTGCCCTCTTGTGTCAGTCTCCTTTCCTCTAGCTCACTTCTAGATTCCACTATCTACACCTCCTAATCTGCTGATTAGACTGGTCTTTGTCATCCAGTTCTTGGTTTTCTGAATTTATCTAAAAAAGCAAATGGGAATTTTTCATATAATAGAATTACATAATTTAATAGGTATTAAACATAGTTTAATACCTTTCTGCTTTTAATAAAATAAGAATAATCTGAATATAGGCAGACAGCTACATGCATTGAGGAACAGTTTTTATAAAGTCATTCTTAAAAACAGTCACTTTTACTTGGTTTCATGTTCTCAGCTAAGCATATTAGTCTAAGTCAATCTATTTATTAAAGCCTTTGTTCTGCAAGACAATCAAGTCAAATGATTATCATGTGTGGCGCATTAAAACTCCATATGCCAAACTTCAATTAAGGTAGGATTACCAATGCATGACCAGTTTTATCCTCATTTTTAAATGTGGTGCATATCTAGATGGAAGAAGGCCACAGATTATTTTGCTTTTGAGTCAAGTTGTAACCACGTCTGTTTATTGCCATTGGAGCTGCTCTTATTATCACAGATTTTATATTCATAGGTTAAGAATCCCATGCTCTATTTATCACTAGTGGTGACTCTCTTGATGGCAATTAACTTAAAACTTCTCTCCCACTGCAGGAAAGGAGCAGCACATCACTGATTCCCATTAATTGCAGGTGCTGCTGCAAGACAAGTGTGCATAAATTTTGAACTGAAAATAAAGACACAAGCAGACACATAAGTAAAAAAAAAAAAAAGACAGACAGCAACAACTGAATGGGATTTTAAAAAGATGAAGAGCGTCTTGCAAACGTCAATAAGAATAGTTAACAGCTGACACTGCTTTATTAAACATGTGCTTACAGTATGCATGTAGGCACATAATATAAGTACCACACTAGGGACAAAATTACAGCCACGTACAAGCCAGACTGAAGGTAACCTATTATATCAACATTGTTTTATTTTCCTTTCAAGACATCATATTAAGCTGTGACGCACTATTGAAAACTGATATAAAATCAATTAAATACGGTACTTGTCCTTCTGCTTTTTAGTTTGTTTTTTGTTAATGCTTTTATATGCCAGAATCGAATTTGATTCCAAAAATTATTCCTCCATCATAGAGACTGCTGTATTAAACTGTACCTCTTTGGATGCTGAACGAAAACCTACAGTATAAACTTTAATCTTGTTACAAAGATAAGCATAGCTTGATATCAGATTATTTCTTTTAAACTCCTGCTGTAGCTGCTGTGCTACTTAGACAGTTTTCACACAGGGGGAGTTTTTTTTTTTTCTTAAAGCATACATAATGAATTCTTATTCACTTTGATAAATGTCTGACATTTATGCACATTACTTTATATAGTTCCATTCTAAATCTTATATTCAAGCAATATAAAAACAGCGTTGCTGTCAAATGCACAAAACCCTGCAGGAAACAATGTGTTGTACATTATTTATGATGTTAATTGCTCATGACATGATATCTCTTTTTATGTTAAGTGTTTTAGTAACACCATGTTGCCTGGTGGTGACAGTGAGCCTTGAAGATTGCTCTTGTTACTACTATAAATGTTATTTGTTCTTTGATGTTTTTAGTGATTTATTAAATAAACATTGAAGGTTTATTTAATAAACCTAAAAAACCTAAACCTATCTATCTATCTATCTATCTATCTATCTATCTATCTATCTATCTATCTATCTATCTATCTATCTATCTATCTATCTATCTATCTATCTATCTATCTATCTATCTGATTTAATCTATAAAGAATCAGGCACAGTTTTTCTTTAAGTACCATTAAGGTAAATTTTAGCTCTGCTAAATTGTGTGCCCAGGCAACCATACAGTTTGAGGTCACCTAACTCACACAATTAATACCACCAGTATAGCCTTAAGGATCCATTTTATCTAACCCTCTTAGGACCAAACATCAGACAGACAGATTTCTCAAAGAGCTGTAAATAAAGCTGAGCAATCAGCAGCTAATCATAACAGAGCTCGAGGGTGACCAACATCTAAACAAGTTTGATACAAACCCTTTAAAGATCCCCTCAGCATTTAAAAAATATAGAAAATAAAAATGAGATTAGAAAAAAAAAACTGCACAAGTGGAATAGAAGTTCTGACATTAAGGTGGGTTAATAATATAGACAAGGTATTTAATCATTAAAGATAAACCATATCATAATAAAAAATACAGTAAACATGTACAGACTTGATTTCAAAATCCAGATTCTTTTTTTCTAAATTTGTTTGATCAGCAAATTTAACCTTTCCTTTGTACAATTTCCCATGTGTTTATTTTACATGCGTAAGTCCTCACCCAGATAGCTCCCTCTAGTTCCCTGACATACTGACGTAATCAGACTCAGCAGTTTGTCAATTATTAACTCGTCCTGCTAATATTTATACTCTTTCTTTTCACTTTGATCAGCTATAGAAGTATTCATCAAACAATCCCATGAACGAATGTAAGCAAGTATGACCCCTGGGGCTACTGTAGCAGCTGCAAGCTGCAGGATTGGTATCAAAATGTTTTACATCAGGATACACATAATGACATAAAAAAATATGAATAGAGATCAGTGCTTAGCTTGAAGAAACATTTTACTCCCTCTTTACAGAAGTTTTAAATCATGGTTAATGTTTAAACTCGACTGTTAGGTTAATTGGCTTCTCCAAGTTCTCCTTAGGAGTGAGTGTGAGTGAATGGTTGTTTGTCCTGTGTTGTATGTGTTGCCCTGCAATGGACTGGCAGCCTGTCCAGGGTGTACTCTTCCTCTCGCCCGCAGACCAACACCCTTCACGACCCCGCTTGTGATAAGCGTGACTGAAAAATGGATGGTTTACATAAATGTTTATAGATATGGTTTTTGTATAACTAGACAAAGTCTAAGATATTTTAAATAGGAGGCATTTGTTGGAACAGTTTTAATTCAATTCAGTTTATCTATATAGTACTTATCAAAATACAATGTCAATAAAAGTCATCTCTGGGAACTTTACAGAGATCTTTTTTATCGACAGTTTGGTTGTCAGATTGGTTAAAATTGTTCTAAGGGAACCCAGCTGATTGCATAGAGTCAGTAGCTGCTTTTCTTTTACAAATGTGTGTAAAATCATATCGATATTCTGCAAAATCAAAACATGCAAATTTTTGCAATCGCAGTGTTTCCCTTATAAACAAATACAGTTAAAATTGCACTTGAATACATTGGCTCAGAGGTTAACTCTGAAAAGAACATGAAAGCATATTTCCGCCACAGCTCTACTGGTCACCATCCTTCTCCAACTACTTACGATTTTCTTTGTCTTTTTACAACATGGTAAGGTCCAGCTGGAGATCAGTTAACTCGTGTGATGTGAAAAAAGTTTTTCCATTGTATTTTTACAAAACATAAAAATTTTGATATGCCCAAAAAACACTTCATCACACCTTAAAAACTTTTTATTGAAAAACGTAAGTTTCCATTCAGCAAATTTATTTTTCGTAATTACCATTTGCACAGTTTGATGGTTAATGGAAACAGTCCTATTGAAATTGCAGAATTCTCTCTTCAAGGATGAGGTGACAGTAGATTTTCACATGCATTGTGTCACTGATTCTTCAGTAAGCCCTGACACCAATCATACATGCTTTGAGGTGAAGAGAAAAAAAATCCCTTTTTAACAGGGAGAAACCTCCAGTACAACCAGGCTCCTTGTGAACAGCCTTTACAAATGCTAACTTGGGCTTGAACAAAGCTGAAGTAATCATGCAAAAGGAACTTATGAGCACTGATCCATAAATCAAATGGCTGAGAGAAAGTAAACGTAAACTAATTCTATAGGTGGCTTAGTATAGAATAGAAGCAGGACAAAGCAGAGAAAAACAAGTCTATTTATCATGTGAATGTAAGTTGTTGGTGGCAGCTCATGGCTCCCTACAGTATAAACAAAGCACCAGGCCAGATAAATCTGCTATTAAGGAGAGAAAACAGAAAGAAGAAACATTTACAGTAGACTTTTAGAAGAACCAGTAGACTGGTTGTTTGCCTCAAGGATTAAAACTGGTAGTTGGGCGAGCCTGATAAAAAAAGATTTGTTCACCAGTGGTAGCTAGCCAATAGAGGCCGCTAGGGTGCCGCCCCACGACCCCCAATTACATTTGGGTGGGGCATGCAAAATAAACAAATAAAAATTGTATTATAAAATTAAAATATCTCAAAATCTATTGATAAATATTTTTAAGACGTGCAAGATAAATATTTAATCTTTAATGATGAGTAAAGCTGTTTCTTTTCGCCAGATTGGTGATGTATTTCTGCCCTGAGAAAATCTTTGCCAGTTAACTTTGTTAAAAGTTGGACATTTGCATTAGCTCCTCTGCAAAACAAAGGTATAAGAGAGCAGGAACTGGTGACAGGAACTGTTGTCACAGTTGAAGTGCGGGTGCCCGACAGGTCGAGTTGTTAAATCCCTTAAAGCAAACTTACCAAGAGAAGCTGGAATTGACCAGATCAACCGAACATCAAAATTAATCAGCAGTCCAAAAGACAGATAGAGACAGTACACTCTTTTTCCAGGACTTGGTTTAGCTACAAGGCTTGGCTAAATGCATGCAGCGAGGCTAAGACTTTATTCTGCTGCCTTTACTGCTTGCCTCCTTTTTCAAATGTCAGGATCTGACTCAGGATGAATAAAGACAGGTAGGACTGACTTTAGAAAAGGCAAAGAAGAATGCACATGTTATCTGTTAATTTGCATAGTTGCTCTTACGTAAACACAATCTTAGAAATTAGTTTTCATATATTAAAACATATAAAGCTGACTAAAAGCTTTTCCTTTATTAAACTGGTACAGTCTTTTTTTAGGTTTGTGACATCATATTGGACCATGCAAAACATGGATCTGCCTTTAAAAAGCCTCAGAGGGGCAAAACTTATGTACAAAATAGTAAACTTATACATGAAATTATGTTTTGTTTTTATGCACTTATGCTGCTATAGGCTTAGACTTCTGGAGGACATAGGGACCCCCATTTCATCATTCTGGTTCATTCTATCTCTATTCTCCCACTCTGCAGAATCAGTTTGTTTCTCTCTAGCTTTGCCTCATCTGTTCCTGTTTGGCTGTGACACTATCCTGGAGAGAAATATCAGCTGTACTGCTGCCATCAACACCCTTGTTTATAGATGTTGGAGATCAGCCTGATTTCAGTGTAGTCCTGTTTCTCCTGACTGTGACTGGCTGGATGCGTTCTCTTCATCCTCTGACATGGGAGCTGGCGCGGAGCTCATCTGCCTGGCTGTTGCCGGGGCCACCTTTTATAGCTGCTTTTTGTATCTGTGCTTCTGTGTCTTTGGACCCCAGGCTAAGTCTGGTTCTGCTGGAGTTTTCTTCCTGTTAAAAGGGAGTTTTTCCTCCGCACACAAGCATGCTTAGTGTGAGGGATTGCATTCGAGTCAATGATTTGATGCAATCAACTAGTTTTCCTTAGAAAACTTTGAATCAATTTGACTGTATGATCTGGTTAAACTGTAGAGTGCCTTGACATGACATGTGTTGTGAATTGGCGCTATATAAATAAACTGAATTGAATTAAATAACGTGTTTATATTATGTTTTTTTGTTGTTGGCATTCATTTAAATATACTGGTGCAATAACTTAGTATAAGTTTAATTTGTTTTTGATATACATCTATTTTCAATTTATAGCCCCTTTTGGAGAAAATACCACCACCTGCCACTGCGTCTCACATTCTACTTAAAAAATTCCCTGAACCACTAGTAAACCTGTAGACTGAGAGTGAAGTGCTCTTTTAGGAATATAAGGGACAATCAGGTCCCTGATATAAGACAAAGCTTAGTTATTTCAGGCTTCTATGTGATATGGAGAATTTTAAAATTCAATTCTGGATTTAACAGGAAAACACTGAAGGGAAGCTAAAATATGATAGGTATAATCTCTCTTTTAATTTTTCTTTGAAACTCTTGCTGCAGAATTTTGGATAAGAGGAGGGCTATATTCTGGGGAGAAATGCAGGATAATTCTTATTGCCCTCTATTTATAAAGAAAATATGCTGCAGACTGTTTTTCCAGAGTAAGTAGGATTTATTTAGATGTGTAGAACACAATTTTCTCTCCATTGTCCCACTGTTATGCTTGAAAGTAAGCAGCTCTAAATTGAATGAGTTAGACAGCTTCTATTAATAATTTCCTTCTTTTTAAAAAAGGCTACATTATCTTAAGCAGCATACAGAAGAAGTAACCTTATTAAGTACAGGGTCTGTAATTAATTGATTGCAGTTACTCGAAAGCCATACTGTATATAAGACATCAACTATGCATAACTATGTGTTGACAACTTGTCAAACACACATTGATTTCATGTGATTATGAGCCATTCTGCCACTTGTCCAGTTTGAGCTGGTGGGTGTTGGTTATTTCCAATTGGCTGCAGAGTAGAAGGTCAAACTACTTTTTGTAAGCTGAGAGAGGTTTGCCAGCACACTGCAAAAAAGCCAACTTCTATTTTTTGGCCTAAAACAGTCATTTAAGTTGGTTAAACTTAAAAAAATAAATTATTGACATTTCAGGCAATAAAATTAGTTAGCACAACAAAGCAAGATCTAAATGTCAACAAATCATGACAGAAAGAATATTTTTAGTACAAAGATTTATGTTTAAAAAGGAATTGTTGAGGAGCAGCCAAGGGCTCATCAAGGAAAGTGGGGATATTTTTAATGGCTACTACTGTTGCCACTGGTTGCCAATGACTGGTAGCTTGACAACTATCAAATTAGGAGTCATGTGCATGCTTTGGTAAGCCATGATCTGATGTTACATAATTAAATGTATTATTCTTAATAGATGATATACATAAAATTAAGTAAATTTACATTCTTTGTAACTGGGATGTAATTTTTCAAATTGCAAAAATTATAAATATCCTGTATAAATGACATGCTGAGAAGAGGCCATGCATTTTTTCAGCATATTAAATCTGAATTTTTAAAATAAAGCTTCCACTTCCAACCTTTGAAGCGTTCCTGAGGCCGTATTATAAGTCCAACTGTCCCTAAGGGTCCACAGATAAAAAGTAATCCAGCATACCACACCACACCAAATTTATTCTTTAAGCACTTTCACCACCCAATAGGACCAAAGTGCTATAAATAATCATTCAATAAAAATAATCAATCATAAAAACAATAAATAAAGTGGTGTAAAAGGTAGTAAAAAACAAAAAGCAACAATAAAAGAAACACAGCAAGAGAAAAAGTCAGCATCTCAAATTGTGTTAAAAGCCAAGGAAAAGACATCTAATGATCAGAATTTCGGACTCAAAATTAGAGGCGAGACAGGCAGTGGGAAAGTTCAAAGCATTTATTTTAAAATAAACATGAACACGGGGCTGTTCGTCAGCTGCGAGGCAGATTTCTGATTCAAAGCTCAGTCCGATCCCATTCAGTCCGATGCCCATGTCCAGTTTACCATTACATTTTCTAACATAGAAAATCATTTTCCGAAAGTAAATTTATTTTTGTATGTCTAATTTTTTCTTCTTGTACCTCCCTGCTAACCTTGACAGAACGCACTCACAATGAGCCGGGTTCTGCTAGAGATTTCTTTCTAATATAAGGGAGTTTTTCTCTCCACTGTCAGAACATGCATGCTTTGTGGGAAAGATTTCTTGAGTCAAGAACGATGCAAGCAAATGTCTGCCATTGCTTCATGCTAATCAAGGAGGAGTGAATCCTGCAAAGTCAATGCAATATGATGATGAAATATACTTCAGTAGATTGAAAAACTTTAAAGCAGTCTGATTTGATTAATTAGTCTCTGTAAAGGAGTTTGAAATGTTGTGTTGTGAATTGGTGCAATGGAATGAAACTGAATTGAAAACATTTAAAAACTAAGCTGAAATGAAATAGAAAAAGGAAAATGTTAACAATAACTGTTTTTTTTTTCATATCCACCTGTACAGTATGTTGACTGCAAGTTAATTGCAGACTAAAGTAGATATGCACTATGATGACAGGTACCACAACAAGAAATTTTATCCAGAAGTGACAGACAATTTAAACCCCCCTTTTACCAAGTTCTTGAATTTTACAAAGCATGGTTTGTTACACTGGACCACATGCACTAGTTATTAAAAAAGAAAATTTACTATGTTGTGATAAAGTATAGCCTCTTCAGGTAGCAATGGAGGTTAGATAAAACAGATTTATAGGTTTTGAGGCCAACAGATGGGCAGCAGATGGCTCATACCTGCATTACAGATAAGGGACACCTGGGTGGTGTAGTTGTCTTAATTGGTGATTTTCCTTTTCTTTGTATTATCAAGGTTTTCTGCTGATGTAAACCATATTATAGTCCAGGGAAAATGTTGTCACTGCATACAGTCAAAATAGAGGACTATAACTGCAGAAATTATAAATAGAGATTAAAAATGACAACCAAATTACCTGGAGCTGTGATTGGGTTGCTATTACATCCAGAACAGCACACCAGTCAAGGCAGATGAACCAAACCCTGTTAGCGAAGCCAAATTTCCTTATTTTGCATCCTCATTGTGAGTAGTAAAATGAGTGTGGAACAATTTTTTCATTAAAGTTCACAGGAAATCTTATGCTTATCTTGAAGTTGCAAATAAGCTGATTTACTTTTCAAAGCAAATTGCTTAATTTTCAATGTTAATTAAAGCTCAAGCTTTGGCCACATTGTGTTTTGATTAATTGTCAAAAAACTGACTGTTGCCTATAATTTCTTTTTTACCAATTGAGCATTTACCAAGAGATTCATGGAATATAATACCTAACGTTGATTTAAAAAATCATGAGTAGCAATGTCAGATTAAATGCAGACATGCGTCAAAACATTGGAAAGACAGGGTGCAATTAAAATAACGAATTTTGTTCCACAAAAAATTTTAGGTTAAGCTAAAGTATTATAAGGAATGTTTGCTTATGTTACAATATTTTCCTGTTAAACAGTGTCGGAGGGACACAAGTTAATTTTTACCATTATAAAACCTCAACAATAAGCTTCTGTTTTATTCACAATAGAAATCTTCTTAATTGGTCAATTTCCATTTGACTAAAACAGCTGGAACCTTATATTTCTGTTTTTAATGTTATTTTCTTATGTTTATGACTATATTATGTATATGACAGCAGTAATTAATTATATGTTCATGTCCTATTTATAAGCAATTTTTCAAGATTCAATATCCTTTGTGAAAGGGAAAGCAGCAGAACTATGTAATAGCTTTTTTTGGGCAATATATATCACTTACATTAAATCATAATTCTTTCAAAGATGTGTTATATTTTACAAAGCTTACTAAAAGGGATGTATTAGGATCTGGAGTCTAAGGTTGTATGCCAGTCAATAAGTCTTGTGATTTTAAAATTATTGTCAAGGACATATGATGAAATCTTTGTGAATTAGGGGTAGGGGAGTTAGAGGAACACAGTCAGATGCTGAAAGGTATAAATAAATAAGCTTGGGAAACTTTGAGAGAAAATCTAGTCTTAATTATTGGTCATTGATTTTTTTTACTTTAGGTTAGATTGTAGATTTCATAAATGCTATTGTTATTATTATATTTTTTTCCATTGTTAAGTTGTTGTCCACACTACAGTTCAGTTGGTGGGGGCAAGGCACCATAGGAAATCTGCCAACCACCATAAAACACAAACAAAAAGAAGGGGAGAGCTAAGCTGAGGCAGCACTTAAAGCTTAGTTTTTTTCTGCTAAGTTTTATGAATCTACATCTTTAAACTCTCTCTCTCTCTCTCTCTCTCTCTCTCTCTCTCTCTCTCTCTCTCTGTGCTTCATATTGCTTATTGCTGTCTCTATCCATTGCTGATAACTTGGGATCTATGTATCAGCAGGGTAGGCTATCATTAGCAGTAGCCACTGGCCCATACTACAGCTCATTGAATAGATAACTACAGGTGCTGGTCATAAAATTAGAATATCATGAAAAAGTAGATTGATTTCAGTAATTCCATTTAAAAAGTGAAACTTGTATATTATATTCATACATTACATACAAACTCATATATTTCAGATGTTTATTTTGTTTAATTTTGATGATTACAAATGACAACAAATGAAAATCTCAAATTCATCATATCAGAAAATTAGAATATTGTGAAAAGGTTCAAAATTGATGGCCCCTGGTGCCACACTCGAATCAGCTAATTAACTCAAACCACCTGCAAAAGCCTTTAAATGGTCTTTCAGTCTAGTTCTATAGGCTACACAATCATGGGGAAGACTGCTGACTTGACAGTTGTCCAAAAGACGACCATCGACACCTTGCACAAGGAGGGCAAGACACAAAAGGTCATCGCTAAAGAGGCTGGCTGTTCACAGAGCTCAGTGTCCAAGCACATTAATAGAGAGGCGAAGGGAAGGAAAAGATGTGGTCGAAAAAAGTGTACAAGCAAGAGAGATAACCGCACCCTGGAGAGGATTGTGAAACAAAACCCATTCAAAAATGTGGGGGAGATTCACAAAGAGTGGACTGCAGCTGGAGTGAGTGCTTCAAGAACCACCACACACAGACGTATGAAAGACATGGGTTTCTGCTGTCGCATTCCTTGTGTCAAGCCACTCTTGAACCACAGACAGCGTCAGAAGCGTCTTGCCTGGGCTAAAGAGAAACAGGACTGGACTGCTGGTGAGTGGTCCAAAGTCATGTTCTCTGATGAAAGTAAATTTTGCATTTCCTTTGGAAATCAAGGTCCCAGAGTCTGGAGGAAAAGAAGAGAGGCACTTCATCCACGTTGCTTGAAGTCCAGTGTAAAGTTTCCACAGTCAGTGATGGTTTGGGGTGCCATGTCATCTGCTGGTGTTGGTCCATTGTGTTTTCTGAGGTCCAGGGTCAACGCAGCCACATACCAGGAAGTTTTAGAGCACTTCATGCTTCCTGCAGCTGACCAACTTTTTGGAGATGCAGATTTCATTTTCCAACAGGACTTGGCACCTGCACACAGTGCCAAAGCTACCAGTACCTGGTTGAAGGACCATGGTATCCCTGTTCTTAATTGGCCAGCAAACTCTCCTGACCTTAACCCCATAGAAAATCTATGGGGTATTGTGAAGAAGAAGATGCAATACACCAGACCCAACAATTCAGAAGAGCTAAAAGCCACTATTAGAGCAACCTGGGCTATCATAACACCTGAGCAGTGCCACAGACTGGTCGACTCCATGCCACGCCGCATTGCTGCAGTAATACAGGCCAAAGGAGGCCCAACTAAATCCTGAGTGCTGTACATGCTCTTACTTTTCATGTTCATACTTTTCAGTTGGCCAACATTTCTATAAATCCTTTGTTTTTATTGGTCTTCAGTAATATTCTAATTTTCTGATATGATGAATTTGAGATTTTCATTTGTTGTCATTTGTAATCATCAAAATTAAAAAAAATAAACATCTGAAATATATGAGTTTGTATGTAATGTATGAATATAATATACAAGTTTCACTTTTTAAATGGAATTACTGAAATCAATCTACTTTTTCATGATATTCTAATTTTATGACCAGCACCTGTAAATCAAAATGTTACCTAGAGGTAAAAAAAATGTGGCTCTATGAAACAAAAGTACATTTTGTATATAAAAGAAGAAACAGAAACACAAATTGATCTTACTGAGTGAGGGACTAGGTTGAATGTTTGTCACAGTAAATGAAGGTGGAAGGGGCTAACAAGGTAGGAGGCAGGGTTGTGTGCAAGCCTTAGAAGGCTGCTAAATTAGAGTGAAAAGGACAAAGAAGGACCTGTGCATGGTATCAGCTGTGGAGAGGAGGGTGTGAGACTGAGAGACAGTGAAGCTGCTGGACATCAGGAACAGCTTTTGGACGAGCAGCATGGAAGCTCGAAAAGGGAACAGTGTGCCTGCCAACGAAGTGCTGACAGGATCAGCAGTAGAGACAGGTTTAAGAGTGAAGATACAGAGGAGAAAAAGGAGGGTGGCCTTGGTGGTGTACAGCTGGCGGACTGGCTGAATAGGATGTCCATAGGATGGAGATTCCCCAAAGGTGAAAAGATTGGGGAGCTGAACAAAACGGAAAGCTTTGACAGTTTTTATGCAGTCTTAAACAATGATTGGCTGAGTTAAGGGCATGGAGCTATGCTGATAGGCTATAGCAGGGGTGCACGAGGAGGCCATTAGTAAGCAGCTCGGAGTCTTCCAATTGAATCTACATCCCGGCTTAATTACAAAAAAATATTTAAACAGCTCTGTTCAACACAAGTCCATGAGCTCCTGTTCCTGTTTGTCTGCTGATGTACAATTGCATGTCGTAGAAAAGCACAGTGTATCTCCTTTCAAGGACAGGGTTTTTTTAATACAGCAAACTGTTACTTTGAAAAACCAGCACAAATGAGAGTTATTGACGAGCTATTGACGAGCTCACAGCTACTCCCCCACCTTTGAGCCTACAGTAGCTGCATTTTATAGGGGAGGTTTTTTTTTTGTTGTTTTTTTTTTAACTGACGTACAGGGCAGATGAACTGACAAAATGAGCTGCGTAAAAAAAAATAAATACTTTTTGGTCCTCTAAATATTTTTTTTTTTTTTCTGCAAAATTTACTGCAATTTGCCATGTAAGTGCCTTTACTTCAAAATTTCACTTTTATTTAATGTGCAGCAGTAAAGGAATACAGTGCCTTTTCATAGGACATTGTTTCATCGCAATTACTTTCATTACCTCATCACTACTCATCTTTCACGCAGCCACTGGAAATAGAATCTAGTTCAATCCAACTGCAGGCAACCGACAGATTTTAACACGTTATGGCCTTTATCACATTGATCCTCATGGGAAATATTGTTTTCCTTGGGGTAAAACAATACAGCTTTTGTCCACTGGGCAGAGCATAATCGACCAAAACTGAAAGTTCTGTAGTATTTCTTTAAATATTCTTCTGAATAGCTGGTCACACTCGTGTGAGTTAAAATTTCTTTAAGTGGCACAACATGGAACCTAGGTCACATACTGTATGTGACCAAACTTGTTGCTCTCTGGGCCTCTGTCAATATTGCTTTTCTGGGATGGCCTGATCTTAACCCTGTTAATAAACAATCATTGAAGGCATTGTCCCTGCAAGGAAACAACCAAAGAAAGTCTACCTTCCAATAAAAGTAGTCAAATATCCTGTAAGAAAAATTACATAAAAAAAACAACAACATGCAAGTTGCAGAGAAATATTTTGGCAAACAATGGTGATTCTCAGCTAAAACCAAATGTATGAACTATATAATTAAAAGATGATTTATTTGTCATTGTATGACATTAGACCTGCCAAAATATGATTTTTTGTCAGTTATGATTATTGAAATCAGTGAAACATACAGCTTCTTAATATGAAATCACTGAAACATCAAATAAAATCTGTAAAAGATAAAGGCACATTTTGGATCTCCTCCTCTTTGGTTCATCTTCACTTTATAGATAACTGCCACACTAAGTGGCACACTAATTTTTAAACTAGAAAATGTAACTTTAAACATTTTCAACTACTATAATGTTATGAAAATTAAAATGCTTTGTCCAGAAACGGCCAGAATAAAAGCCAGATCAAATCATTATATGTGAATGCAGCAGTCAATAATTAAAGATAGGAATACAATCTTATTTCTGCTTTACTCAAGCTGTTCTGTTGCTCAGTGCAAAAAAGAAAATGGGCATGCTAATCAGTAAGAGGAAATTTCTGATGTTTGACATTGATTTTTTGTGTGAATCAGACCTATTTTACTATTGTCGCTCCCTTGGAAATCTGCTCATTTTAAAGATTTTGCAGAGAATGTCTCAGGTCTTTTCTGGTAACCAGAAAACATTTTTTCCAAGAATTTTTTGAACACAGCAAACATGCATATGTCATTGGTCTTCTTTTAAACTCTCCCACAGTATGTGGCAGAGACACTAAGACTCCAGCTACCTGGGGTTGCATTGATCTCACAACAAGAGGTTAAGGAAGAAAGATCAAACACGTGTGTGTGCATCTGGGAGAGTACAAATGGTAAAAAGAAAAGCAGAAAAAAGATAGGGAAGATAGGTAATTCTCCTCACAGCAAGAACTCAAAAGAGATGAGAAAACAGTACAAAAATACAAAGAACACCTAATACTTCAACAGAGAAAAAAAAGAAACAAATAAAGACTGAAGAGTATTAAAATAATAATAAGAGTATTCACTTATGGGACATTCTTTCATCACTCTCACCAAGACTTCAGTGTTAGAACAGAATATTTTGATCTATCAGAGGTACAAACAGCTTACAGATTTGGCTGCCTCCGAGGCGAGCAAAATGGGACCATAAAATGCTAACTACACAAATCATTAAGATATTTCTGCCATCACAAGTAAAGCTATCCAACATCTTCTGTGGGAGGGATCAGCTCATCTCTGCATCTCCATCAAAAATCAAAAAATGCCCTAGGATCCTTCTCAGTGAGTGTGCTTTATACAATTTTAAAGATAAAACACAGCCTTTCTATGGATTATGTAATTTGCAGGAAGCTACCACCCCACTACATGCAGTACGATACAAGGTTCAACACCAGCAACATCATAACAAACATCAAACAAAATTAACATAGTTTAATTTTAGTTAAGAAAAAAAATCACAATATGTTGTTAGTCATCGGTTGAAAAAGGAAAACAAACAATTTTTTTTCAATGTTCTTTCTGCTTTTATAACTTCAAAAGTCTCCGAAGCACTTTTCCTCTTCTACATCGAATTCAGAAAATAGTACAGTAATGAAATACGAAACAGAAGACATCTCCACTGAAGGTTAACTTGAACCTTTCGAGAGAAGTATTGCTGGAGAAGGGTTCTTGTCACATTGTTTGTGCTTATCTTTAACCTCGAGGCAAATAGAGGGATGCTGTTTCACAAAATAAACCATCTACTGTGAAAACAGAAAAGCTTGCTGGGGAATTTCAGAAAGCAGATGATAAAATTTAAATTTTTCGTTTTCTGAGAAAGTGTCTTCCTTTGCCTTTAAAAAGTATTAACATCTCATAACATGCTGATGAAGGTGCTCAGTCATCCAGGTCATAGTCATTCAAAATGAAAAAAATGAAAAAAGCTTCCTGGACGGGAGGCGAAACTTCTTCAAGCTTGGAAACAAAGTCCAGTGATTGTTTTTAATTTTCTTTTTTTTTATCTCATAACATTTTTCATATTTTGTCATATAATAACCCAACGTTATCTGATTTGGATTTTTTGGTTGACCAACACAGAGTACGTCAACTGTACATGTTCGAAGCTTATAATAGTTTTTAAATTCTTTTCAGAAATAAAAACAGGAAAGTATACGACAAATTGACATTCAAACCCTGTAAATACTTTGTTGAACAGACTTTAGAAAACATGAGAGCTGAAAACCTTTTGCCAAATGTCTCTAGTAGCTTTTAGATAAATTCAGGTTATTCTTTTTTGATTGCATCTTCTAGTTTGTTTTGTAAGTGTTGTAAGTTCTTTACACTCACTGGTCAATTCTTAAAGGTATTATTATTTCATATCAACTATTCCAATGTAGCTTTATATATTTTGTAGCCTCTAAAATATTTTCTACAGATTTGCCCTCTGTATATCTCTATCCATTGCCCCATCAACTCTCACCAATAACCTTGTCCTGTTGCTGAAGGGGATCTCCAAATTTTAAGGGGCTACCAATGATTTTTAGGTAAGCAGTGGGGAGAGTATTGTGCATAAGGAAATATCACAATGAAATCACCAGTGTATTAACTGATCATTGCTCTGTTTTACTACCTCCCTGGTGTAAACTTCAAAGTTATCTGGTTACTGTTCTTCATTCTTTGTTATGAGTATTATATATTCTTTTGCAAGCCTTTGAGACTTCCATAGAACAGCTAAGATTGAATTCTTCAATGGAAGACTTAATTTACAAATCAGAGAATTTGTCAATCCAACTTGTTAAGTTCACATAAATTAGGGTAATTTCCTTTCCAGTTTGCTTAGGATTTTTTTAAATCTTTTTTATTTTAGCCTTTACAAGGAGCGTTGCCCATGATTGCAATGAAACTGTTCTATGTATATATCACAGGTGCCCTTAAAAAATCTTAGGAACAGGCTGATAAACATTTTGAAAAACATTGTGAAAGCATTCTTCCGAAAGGCCTCAAGTGCAGAAGGTTTTTAAGTCTGTCAATCACATTAACAGATAATTGTATGAGTATGACAAAACAAAGCAAATATACTCAAAAGGGGAGGGGTTGAAGAGCAGCAGATTGGATGGGAACAGGGTGAAAGAAAGATTCATACTTGGGAAATGAAGGGAAGCAGAGGCTTCCCTTGTCACCATCTGTGGTCTTGTGGAGAGCATAAATCCTCCTATCTGTGTCATGCATACAGTAGTTCTGTTGCCACTGCATCAGAGATCATCTGTGCTCACCCACACAAACACACATCTATATACACACTCTTAGACAGACGCGCCACACTTAATGTCTTCCACCCCTCTTACCCCCATCTGTCTATGTCTGTTCTTCTGCTCTTTCCGCTCATGCACAAATAAACACTGTTGTCTCTTTGGCAGATGCAAACAAACATTGTAACACACACCAGCAGCTAAGAGCTGTGGCACAGGCACTAATATACATGCTGCTTTTCAATTTCTAGCCTTTTTTTTTTAACTCATCTTAAACCAACAGACATCTCACTTGGATTGCCATCTTTGTGTCTTTTCATAATTTATATATGTCAAGCATTGTGTAAAGAATCCTTTCACTTTCTTGTTGTCTTATCTGTTTATCAATAGCCTTGTTTTATGTCTACAGTTTGACTACTCTATCTACATATACATTTATGTCATTACTACAATCACTATCTTCCTTTTTACTTTTAAATTTTGTATCCTCCGCTTCTCAAATCTCCCTCTTATCTCCTCTTTCTTCCATTTTTAGTATTCTACCTCACTCTTCCTTCTTTACCTTTAAATTGTACCCTCTCTATTTTTCTCATCATATTCATTGTATTTAAATTCTCTGAATTCCTTCCCTTCTCCTTTTTCGTCCTCTGCTCTCCCTTTGGAACAGCAGATCAGAGAGATTTCCATTCAGCACTACGGACAGTTCCCATTCCACACTGGGAAAAACAGAGTTACAGTGCCACCTGTTGGCTGAAATTTGAATAACGTGTTTTAGAAGTTGCCCAATGCCGATAAATTATTGTTGATAATGTCTGTTGATAATGTCTGCATGCCCATACATGTGTGAACAGGGCTTGTGCACCAGACTGGAGGACCATTTTATACACAAGCCAGCACTGCACAAAAAGTAAGGTTGTAAAGGAGCGTGCCTTAACTCTGAATACTACATAAAGGAGCTTTGAGAGCTTGGAGATCTATGTGAGATGTTAAGCTTGCGGGCTTTAAGGTAATGGCAACCATATATTACCTCTGTAGTTTCATCACGTTATGTGTCAGGACTCATAGATGCAGTGTAACTCCAAGGCGCTTGAGCCAGAATAGGAATCTCAAGTCTCATTCCAGTTCATAGCAGCCAAGGGGAGAAACAATAGCATCTGCTGTCCTTGGAGACAGGGAATTTAATCACAAGCGCAGCCAAGGTAAGATTTGAATGTAAAGTAGTTCAATGATGGCTTTTCTCTGCGTATCTTTATGTGAATATGTGTGTGAGCCATTTAGTCTATTAAAAAGAAATAGACATGTTTTTGCAGTGAAAGTGATTAAATGTCAACAGGGGAACTAAATAACACAGGCTACTGCTCATGTATTAAAAATATGAGAGAAGTAAAAAAAACATTTGTGTATGTGGCTAAGTGTGTCCATATGTTCACAGTTGTGAATCTCATCACAGAGCACACAAAAACACTCTGCCCAGTAGTACTGATCCACAGCAGGGATCACCAGTGATCCAAATCAGCACTCAAACTGGGCAGCATTGGGGTATGTCTCTCTCTCACTGTCCCATCCTTCTGGGAGGTAAGGTTTGTTTACACATGTGGCGTCGTTTGCTGTTATTTTTCTTTTGTGTCGAAAGAAAGTTCTAGAAAAGAAAGAAACAGAGAATAACCAAGGAAAGTAGAGATAAAAACAAACCGGTGAAAATTACGGGAATGACACAAAAAAGAAAAAAATCTTTTTTTTCATGCTTTGCTCTTTGTCTGCATCACTTATTCATCCACACACAGTGGAGTTAGTTCAATTATCACAGAAAGTAGATATAAAACCTGAGTTAGTAAGGAGACAATGACCAGATATAGAAGCGCACGATAAAATCTAAGAGCTCTCAGCATGTGGTGTTCACTTTATTTTTCTATAGAGTAGGTGAGCATTTTTTTTGTAAGTTATGAAAGGTAACCCATGCAACAACAAATTGCAAGTGCAGTGCCTTTCAAAAGTAGTCAGAAGGAGCTATAATTTTTTTTTTTTTTTTATGTAACAGATTTTTTTATAGTTTTGTTTTGTTTGTCACACTTCAACATTTTAGTGGATGAAATGATTTTTTTATTTGAGAGATTATGCCAATTTTCAAGGAAGGATTCTATTAATTAGAGAACATTTTCCAAACCCTCTTCTTCTGCATTGCACTTTATACCTGATTACTGATTTTGCCCAACTTGACGAAAAACATCTGCTATTTTACTTTTGGTATATCTGAAAATAAAGTTATTGAGAAACTTTCTCAATCTTTGTCCTGCTACATATAGCATATATTTGAGCCTTTTGGGCAAAAACATATGGAGACTTATACACTATATTGCCAAAAGTATTTGCTCACCTGCCTTGACTCACATATGAGCTTAAGTGACATCCCGTTCCTAATCCATAGGGTTCAATATGACGTCGGTCCACCCTTTGCAGCTAGAACAGCTTCAACTCTTCTGGGAAGGCTGTCCACAAGGTTTAGGAGTGTGTTTATGGGAATTTTTGACCATTCTTCCAGAAGCGCATTTGTGAGGTCGCACACTGATGTTGGACGAGAAGGCCTGGCTCTCAGTCTCCGCTCTAATTCATCCCAAAGGTGTTCTATCGGGTTGAGGTCAGGACTCTGTGCAGGCCAGTCAAGTTCATCCACACCAGACTCTGTCATCCATGTCTTTATGGACCTTGCTTTGTGCACTGGTGCACAGTCATGTTGGAAGAGGAAGGGGCCAGCTCCAAACTGTTCCCACAAAGTTGGGAGCATGGAATTGTCCAAAATGTCTTGGTATGCTGAAGCATTCAGAGTTCCTTTCACTGGAACTAAGGGGCCAAGCCCAGCTCCTGAAAAACAACCCCACACCATAATCCCCCCTCCACCAAACTTTACACTTGGCACAATGCAGTCAGACAAGTACCGTTCTCCTGGCAACCGCCAAACCCAGACCCGTCCATCAGATTGCCAGATGGAGAAGCGCGATTCGTCACTCCAGAGAACGCGTCTCCACTGCTCTAGAGTCCAGTGGCGGCGTGCTTTACACCACCGCATCCGACGCTTTGCATTGCACTTGGTGATGTATGGCTTGGATGCAGCTGCTCGACCATGGAAACCCATTCCATGAAGCTCTCTGCGCACTGTTCTTGAGCTAATCTGAAGGCCACATGAAGTTTGGAGGTCTGTAGTGATTGACTCTGCAGAAAGTTGGCGACCTCTTCGCACTATGCGCTTCAGCATCCGCTGACCCCGCTCCGTCAGTTTACGTGGCCTACCACTTCGTGGCTGAGTTGCTGTCGTTCCCAAACACTTCCATTTTCTTATAATACAGCTGACAGTTGACTGTGGAATATTTAGGAGCGAGGAAATTTCACGACTGGATTTGTTGCACAGGTGGCATCCTATCACAGTTCCACGCTGGAATTCACTGAGCTCCTGAGAGCGACCCATTCTTTCACAAATGTTTGTAAAAACAGTCTGCATGCCTAGGTGCTTGAATTTATACACCTGTGGCCATGGAAGTGATTGGAACACCTGATTCCAATAATTTGGATGGGTGAGCAAATACTTTTGGCAATATAGTGTATATCAATTTTCCTCCTCTTCAAAATGTATGTTCGTCTAGTACATTAAATACATATAAAGTAAATTACAAATATGTGGCTGGAAAAACAAAAACAAGTCATTGGTGCCATATCCTACCAGAAGAAGAAGTAATAATTTTTTTTCACCATTTTTAACTATTCACTGATTTCTGAGTTTGTGAAAAAGCTATAATTTCCATTCATGTATTTTAACTCATTAAATGAAAATGGTTTTACAGTGAAATCTCTATAATTATACAAAGTATTCAATAAAAACACTTACTTTGATGTTGTTTAATATCCTTGGCTTCAGCGCTGTTTTCAGGGGGGAATTTAAAAATCTCAGATAGAAATTGACATATTCAGAGTAGAATTTAAAAACCTAACATTAGAAATTTTAAGCCGTGCTTTTCATCTTTGGGACAGTGACACAGGTCATGTTTGTGCTTTAACCTTAAACTTACCTCTTTATTCTAGCAATTTCATTAGAATGAACTTTTGCCTTACTTTGCAAAATCACATGCTAAAAGCTAGTCAATAGGACATTTGAGCCATAAACAAAAACAGATAAAATCTTGCTATTTCAAGAGTGGAAATAAGACATATATTGCACCCTGTGGTGACTACTAGGAGAAGCACCTTGGACATGGGTGCTAGATGTAGAATTAAAGGTATAGTGGAGGATTTTTTGCTAATTTTTGTAAAGCCCTCTCTAGTTAAAAAAAAATGCACATGCACAACCCTGTACCAACTCCCAAGCAGCATTCAGTACCTATGCTCCACTTGTCTGGAACATACTTCCAGAAGACTGTAAAAGTGCTGAAAGCAAGTTGAAATCCCATTGTTTAGAAATGACTTTGACTTTTAAAGCTAAACTGTTAACCAATGTATAATTATTTCAAGTTTGTGATCCAACTGTTTTATTTTCTTTACCATCTGATTTTATCTTGTTTTTATCTTGACTTGCTTTTGATTTCTTTTAATTTTACTGTTTAATTCAAAGCACATTGAATTGTCTCTGTACTGAATTGTGCTTTGCATATAAACTCACCTTGCCTTGGCTTTAAAAATCATGTTTTTTTGTGCTCTTTGTGCAAATACTCTAAGGCTTATATTCCAAAAATGAATGAATTCAAGTAAACAAAAATATTTAAGTAGAATACAGCCTTCTGGAACTTTTTTTTATCTGTATATAGCAACATTTGCTGTTACTGTCCCTTACAAAGAGATACCAGAATGGTGCTTTGATGCAATATTTGTTGTATAGACTGTTAATATCGCAGTAAATGTAAGGTCCCGCTTGATTCTACTGTGTTATCTGAAATTGTCGACTGAGTCTTTTAGTGCTTTGAGGCGGTGTCTCTGCCTGGCTCTTCGACATGACAACACATCCACATGTGGGACTGTTTATCAGCAGGGCTTTGACAGAAGCTTTTTTTGTATGACAATGGTGTTGTACCACAAAACTTTAGGGGAAGTCTAAGAACAAACAAAATAATATAAATGGATGTTTAGCTTTAAATGCAATTCAGCCTCTACCACCCACTCAATGTCAGATTTAATTTTTTGTCTTTGTTGCAAGTGGCATGAATACATCAGGTTATAACTGAGGCAGTTCCTGAATTAGCAGGTGATGCAATAAACAGAAACAACAAAAATCTCTAAAGACATAATTTTTTTTTACTTGTATTTTTTCATGAAGGCTAATACATTTGTTAAAGCTACAGTGTGTAATTTTCAGCGACATCTAACGTCCAGACTGCAGACCGCAGCAACATGAACATCTCCCCCCCACCGCTTCTCCCCCCCAACAGTACGGCGAGCGTTACGGGACAAAATGTTTTCCACGACGTCCGCATCACCTACCTTCTCAAGTGATGAGGTTTGTTTACATACATAATTTTAATACTGCCATCTATTGTTCAGTACCGTCTCAGTTCATCTCTCTCAACTTGCCGTAGGTACTTTCGAGCGTAATGGGCGATCTCGCAATCGCTAGTTTGTTGGCTCTACGCTGCCGTAGCGCAAAGATGTCTGCCTCCATGGCTGCGAGACCCGCTCCTATGTAATTATAAATAACGAATTCTAAGGCAACGCAAATGTTCAGGTTAAGAGGCTGAGCTCGTAGATGATGATAAATAACATAGTTATGTATAATATATTAAATTTCTGACTGTATATCCCTGTAATTATTACACACTGTAGCTTTAATTTATCACATGCTCTCTTAAGCTTTTCAAATTGGCTCCAGTAGCAAACATTTGTTGGTTAAAGCAGGCTATAGAAAATGAAAAATATCAGCCAATAGCTGACCTTTTTTCAATGTTCCAAGGATTTATTTATTTTTTTACTTTTTAAGGCTTTTAGTTCAGATAATCCAAGCCAAGTTCTCACAGACCTGACAGTTTGTCATGTTTGTGATTGTTTAAAGGAACATACCTAAATGCTGACAATTCATTTTTTTCCAAGTCCAAGTGATCTAGACTTAAGCAGGAGATAAATATTGTGATTCTAGTATAAAATTTTCAGTTTGAGACAGAGTGTTCAACATAAAATTCAGGTCAATACATGCAGTCCACTTTTAAATAATTTACATGGTCTTACTGGTATGTATCTTGAAGAGGCTGTATGTGCTTAATGTCAGAGATGGGGTCTGCACATGAGAGTCCAGAGTGGCCAAAAATAGCTGAAGGAAAGATGGTGCAATGAAAATCATTACAGGTGCCACAATTCCTACTGATATAAACCCCACAAATCCTTATTCAAAAACTTTTCCTTTAAAGGCATTAAACTGAGTTATTTTCAGTTACACATCAGTGCGACCTTACATGTGAAAATAGACCATGTTTTTTATAAGCTCTCAGCTGTCAAGGCACCGAAAACTAAATGTTAACAAACATAAATTAATTGAGAATTCAAAATAGATCTATGCACAAAAGTGAGAGAAGAAAGAATGTGTTTGTGGTGAGACATCATTTACGTTTATGGTGCTTTATTGTTATAATGTAATTGCTTAAATTTTAAAGCCTTAGCATCTTTTTCATCAGCTCTATGTAACCATATATATATATTTTCACTTCGCTATACCATTTATCTTCCATTGCTAATGGTTAACTCCAGAAAGGTAGTCTCATTTTAAGCATTTGGTTTCGGTTCCTGCCAGTTTTATCCTTCTTTATGTCAAATACTATCTTACAGCTCTATATCTCAATAGCATATAAAGGATAAATAAATTTAAATTGAGCTCTGGTACAAACTAAATGAAGGTGACCGAAAATATTCTGAAAAAAAAAAACAAAAAATAGAAACAGTAAATAACATTTACTACAGCTTATCATTTTGGTGCAACATAGCTAGAAAAACCATTGTACAGATGTTACCAAACATTTTTATTTACCAATGCATAGCTATAAAGGTAAATATTTCAATAAAACATTTTAGTATACAGCTTACAATGGGAAATCCAGAGAAAGTGGGATGAGATAATGGAGAAAAAACAGAAAGAACTGAAAAAGAAATGTGCCTATACAAGCAAAAATAAACAAAAAATATCACATGTGAGCTCCAGAGAAACAAAAACAGAGGGCAATGCAAGAGGCTGGCTGCTGAAGCATTTAATAGACAATGCTGCATGGCAAAAAGCCCCCAAGAGAGCACTTATAAGGTAATTTGAACTTTATTTTTGGCCTTGGCACAGAAAGCTGTGTTTTCAGCTGTGGTGAGCTCTTTTAGGGCCAGATGCAGTAGACAGTGGAGCTTGTGGAAGTCAGTTGTTTCAGTTGATAATCTCTGCCCTCAGTTATACAGTGTGTGTACAAAGAAGTGCTCATTGTACAAACAGATGGTGGTTGAATTTTTTTTTTTTTCCTTTGGTAAATAGTTTCTCAAAGGTTTTTAATATGCAGAGCATTTGGATTTTTATGTTGTATTCCACTTTTTATAAAGCATCTATTATTGTTATGTTGTTTACTGAGACCAACTGTTCCTAACAAAAGTATTCACACCCTTAAACTCTTTCCATATTGTTACTTAACAACTACAAAATGTTATGTATTTCGTAGGTATTTATGCGATAAACCCACACAGTGTAAAACACTTTCTACAAATATCAATTTGAAAAGTTTGCATTTGTATTCACCTAATTTTTCTAATAACCCTGAATAAAATAAAATCCAATGCAAGCAGCTGCATTCAGAGGTCTTCTATTAAGTAAACAATATTGTCCAATATTGTGTAATTTAGTTTCATTACTAATTTAGCTCTGGTTAAATGCCAGAGGTTTATTAGGTAGTGGTTGCATAACAAACAGAATGAACACCGGGCAGGGATACACATATAGCGAGGTTTAAATCAGGGCTAAATTGTAAAACAATACACTGAGGTATGGATATTTCAGGGAGCACTGTTCCATCCATCATCAAAAAACAGAAAAGGTATAGCACAATAGCAAATACACCAATAGATTACTCTGCTCCTTGAACCGATAGCCTCAGAAAATAAACCATGGTTACTTTACTAAAGTAACTATTTACTAAAGCAACATTGGATGAGCTAACCACAGCTTAAGCTGGGCATACACTGTATGATTTTTTTCAATCGTTGCATGCAGCTACAGCTCGCACTGTACGACGAACCACAGGGTTTCGTCGTACAGTGTGAGTTCAAAGCTCACAATGTATGATCTCTAACTGTGCGGCCCGATGCCCGGTGTGACCCAACTGCTCACATTGTATGTCTAAAACCATGTCGGACTCAGCTCCGCAGTGAGATGGGGCTACTCTGACTCGTCTATCTGGAAGCCAAACGAGTAGAAGAGGAATATAAAGCTCACTAGAGAGAAATGCACTGCCTTGGCAATTTGTGCAATTTTGTTTGCTGAAAGCCCTAAAAATAAAAGGCGACAATGTAGTTGGACAAAGACAAGGCTGATCAAACGTGGCTACTACGCTCTGTCAATTTTACAGAAAGAACCTCCATTTTCACCCGCCATGCTTCTGTGTTTTCGTCCGAGAGGAAAAAAAATTTTGCGCATGCCCACTGAGTGATTTGCCCATGACCACCTTATGACGGCTGACTGAATTTCAACCATGTTTGATTTTCTTCCGCCCCCACGATTCCTGATCGGAAGGTGGTTGTGAGAGGCTGATTGCTCCTCGTTACCCCCTGTACACTGCACGACGCACAACATGTGATCAGACTGAAAGTTGGCCCCATCGAAAAATTCTCGCATGACTGGCGAATCAGCCCGAAAAGGGCAAAAAAACGTACAGTGTATGCCCGGCTTTAAGTATCAAAAAAACAAAAACATCAGTTCTACACAAATGTACCATTTATAGATGAAAACAAAAAATAGTCTATCATACATCTGTGAAGTGTAAATAGTTGATGAGGTTCCTAAGGTCTTTGAGAATTTATTGGTTGTTGTTGCAGAAACTCAAAATATTCCATTAAAAAATTGAACTTAAGCTTGATGCAACTTCTTTGCCTCTTTGCTCACCCCTCAGTACAGGAGCACAACCAATTGAGGCACCCAGCAAATAGGAGGGAGAGATGAAAAAGCTTCTGAAAATACATTCACCCACATTAAAATACAACTTACACACACAGCTGTGAACAGATGGACACACTCAGAGGGCACAGCAATGTGGCGGCAGTCTGTCACAGGACACTGGCCACACTGCTGCCACACACACCGCACATATACACAGCTTGACCACCCACGGCTGCCCTCTGATTACCACCACCTTCCACGACCACCGTAGCTCCTTCTCCCCATACCTTCTGTACACTCCAGTGCTTCACGCTTTCCACTCTGCCTTCCCATATTCATCCCACCATGGTTTTCATCCTCCCTCCACCCAACAATCAACTTGTTTTCAACATCCCCTAACTCCCTCATTCATTTTTTTCCTCCTACCACTTTCCACACTTTTCTCTCTTACACATTAACATATAAAATGCATCAACTGGTTTGTAGGCTTAAGTGCTTTGCAACTTAATCAGTCAGCTGCATAGCCACTTACCTGCTCATTTGCTTACTTGATAAGTCTGCTGCTCGCTCACTTATTTACCCGTTTACTTTCTCAATTTGACTAATTTAGGTCTTCATTCATTCTCATGCCTCATCAACAGTGTTACACACTTCTGTAGTGATAAAAACTTGATATACATACAAAAGTTCTCAAGCAAACTCCTAGAAGTAGTGACCAAGGTGTAATTTTAGAGTACACAGACACACACCAAAGAATACAACCAAAAAAAGCTTACGGTAAACTTTAATTTCAGTAAATCCATGTGAGTTCAAATGTATGTTATCATCTCAGCATGTTGTAGGTTAGATCTGTGGCGTCTTGTTGCAAAATTTAAAAAGGCTGAAAAGAATTGTATTATGATAAAAATGTTGAGGACTTATAACATCAAAAAGTATTTCTGATATAGAAGGGTAAACATTCATCCAGCTTCTGGTTTTCCAGGTTCTGACAGGATGAAGCCATACTTTTTAATGAGGAAATTTAATGAGGTTTCCGGTGATGGACCTTCTCATACTAACACTGAATTGTGAAATAAATGAAGGATGACACATTTTTAGATGCAATTGTATTCAGTCAATGCTCGAACAATACACATAGGACAACCTTTGTCTTCAATAAATGTTGGAAGTAGCTCTGGATTTTGAAAGAGTTCTTTGCAAAACAGCTCAGTCTAGGAACAGGTACATTTCTGTGCTCACTATAATCTCTAAATTTTATTTAGATTTGTTATCCTACTGAGCCTAATTCATGAATAGTCCTTGTTATTAGCCTTGTTTGTGATTGCCTGTATGTTTAAGGTATTTTTCTTCCTAGTAAGTAATTATATGAACCAGCCTCAAATGATTTGCAGCATCCGATAGTTTTATTTTTTTGTGTGCTTTTTTTCTAGGATTGGCAATTTAGCTCCTTGCATATTGTCATCAACTTATTTCAGCTTCCTTCTTCCAGTTAAAGAAAAGCTTCCCCAGAGTATCATGGTGCCACCATCATCTGGCACTATTGGTATGGTTTATTTGGATGATATGCACTGTAAGATTTTGTGCAAATATCCTAAATACATATGTTTGGAATACATATAAATATATATTCCAAATATAGAAGAAACACATTTTATTTCATTTAACTACAGGTCTGATTATTTTACATAATATAATACATATTTTATGGCACACTTCAAAATTAACTTAATGACCTATAAAATAAAATTTCAAGAAATTACATTTAAAAAAAGGTCTTTTAAAATAATGTGAAAATCCTCTACTACACCTTTGAGTAGATGGTTACTAGATTAACATTGTTCCTCCATTTTAGAACTTTCTTGCACAACTCTGATACTCAATGGAGCACTGGCACAGTTTCAATGTTGTCTAATACTTACTTCCTATAGGTAATGAAAGTAATACTGAAGTACATAAAGAGCCAGAGATGTGATTTACTAAGTCCACGAGCATGCGTGTTGTAGTGTGTTTCCACTTTGAGTTAAACACCATGGTGGGCTGTGTGTGTTCTACATGCAGTTATGGAGTCAATGTAATATCATATAGTAGGACCAACTGTTCCTTAGCACCTGCTGTTATAGGTTGTATGACATGTTTAGGACTGAGTTTAGATTACAGTCAGGACTACTCCATAGATATTAATGCAGGTGAATGGAAATCAATTCAAAGAGAAAGAGAAATATGTTTGTGTCTCTATGTATTAACTAACACCCTCAATTTCTTTGTTTTATAATGTCTTTTGATTTAGACATCTTAAATCTAAACCCAATCTTTAAGTTCCAGGGATGATTCTGGCCAATTGTAAATTCAAAGCCTTCCAGTGATATTCGGTCATTCAGTACATTTAAAACCACATCATACTTTTTACCTAAGACCTAAGATATCAATAATATGTACAATAAATAATAAATGTATCAATATATAGATGTTAGAGGTGTTCAATTCATTTAAAAAATGAATCTATTCATATCCCGATTCATGGTGTCTGATTTGATTAATGGATTATTTTGGTTCATTTAGAAAAATCCAATCGGATACGAACCAGTCAGATACAGTTCAGTGAGTTAAAATTTATTCAGTAAATCTTCAGCCAAAATGTTGTCCAGTGTGACGGTAAAATAAATATGTGTATACTGGAAATCTCTTGGATTTCTGTTGTTTCTATTGAGGGAACTAAGACATAAATAAATATCTAAAATTTTATATACTGAAAAAGTCAAATCAAAAATACATTCAAATTTTATTTTAAGTTAAACTCACACTCCAGATAGAATCAATAGGTCAACCTTTGTTGTTATTTTCAAGAATTAAGCATTATTTCTTTAATGAAAGTGCACTAAGTGCAATAAATATTTTAACATGAAGCTCTAGCGAAAGTTCAATTGAAGAAACTCTGACTTACCTCACATCATCAGAAGCCGATCCGTCTCCGAAGCGAGCCAATCAGCTTTGAACTACTCCACCACGAAGCCCAATCAGCGTCCTGCTTCCACTTTATAAACTCCCTCAAATCTCACCACAGCCGCTATCCTGCAATCGCAATGTCGGATTTCGATCCAGACGACAATTCACCCACCTCCATCCCCTTCTCCGCCATCGCAGCTGAATCGTCCTCCATGACACGACTTCACCTCAACCTCATCAGAGAGTATTAATCCCAGTTGTCACCATCCCTCGTCTCATCGCATTGGTCCGGCAGAAGACCACCATGTTGAGCCCGGTTCTGCCAGAGGTTTCTTCCCAAAGGGGAGTTTTTCCTCTCCACTGTCGCTTCATGCTTGCTCATCATGGACACTTCACGGTACCTGCATCACCGAGCAGGACCTCTATATCCCGAGTCTGAGTGAAGCCCCGGCGTCAGCTCCCTCAGTCTTCTAGTCCCACAATTCTGCCCAGCAGATCACCTTGTCAACCAGCTCGGATTAAACCACCACCAGTTTCAGGCCCGGGGGGAACATCCCTATTCACATTCATCTACTCATGCATGTTAAAGCATAATTCAGCATGAATGTTCCTGCCGAGGTCTGAGCGCCAAAGACTATACTTTCTTATCAATAAATTCTTCTAATTATCTTTTCTCTCTGTGTGAGTTTTTCAGATTGAAAGTAGGTTTACCTGTTTTTTCTACTGCTTTTTTCTTTTACTTGAAAATATTAAATCTTTAACAAAGAAGTAAAGTACATCTCTCAAGGTTGAATTAGAAGTAGATTTAACTGATGCTTATACTGCTATTTATGAACATAAATATATTGAAAATAGAACATTAATGTAGAATGATATATGCAACTCATAAGACCTCTGTTCATTTTGCAGCAAAACAGTCAAATAACAAAATGTTGCTAATCCTGCACTACTCAGCTGTGGTGATGTTCCTTGACAACCAAGTTTTCCCCCCTTTTTCTCGTAATGTAAAGAAAGCTATCATTACAGAGGGGCAGAGAAGTATGTAGTCAGCCACATATCTTACTACAATTTAGAAACCTTATAGAGGTTTTCTTCCTTGACCTTCCAGGTTTTCTTCAGCTCTACTCCGTCTGTCTGTTTATAAATATATATGTGTGTGTGTGTGTATGTATAATATACATTTTATTTTTTTACCTAAATACGCATTTCATTGTACAACTGCAGCTGACTCCTGCTTGACTGCCTACTAAAGTCCAAGAAAATTTCAACACAAGTAGGGAATAGACACTAGACCACTAATCCTCAGAGCATCAGATACACTCTATCACTGAGCTGCAGCCATCCCATGGTAACATATTGGGGTAACACCATCTGTTGTTTATAAGAATTGAAGAGCTTCTGGCCTCATTTTTGGCTTGGTGTCTGCAGCCACACTTGTACCCAAAGAAGTTTAAATGTTGGAAAGCATAGCACTTTCTAGGATATGCTCCTAAAATCATGTTCATGTTCAATCATTGAGACACTTTTGTTTTTATTTCCCACAGTCCCATTATAACTTTGTCAGTGTTCCACAATCTTCCACTGTGTTTGCCAGTGATTTTGCATTGCTTTAAAGCTACAGTGTGTAATTTTCAGCGACATCTAATGTCCAGACTGCAGACCGCAGCAACATGAACATCTCCCCCCCACCGCTTCTCCCCCCCTACAGTACGGTGAGCGTTACGGGACAAAATGTCTTCCACGACGTCCGCATCACCTACTTTCTCAAGTGATTTGGTTTGTTTACATAGATAATTTTACAGATAGTACAGGTGCTGGTCATAAAATTAGAATATCATGAAAAAGTAGATTGATTTCAGTAATTCCATTTAAAAAGTGAAACTTGTATATTATATTCATACATTACATACAAACTCATATATTTCAGATGTTTATTTCGTTTAATTTTGATGATTACAAATGACAACAAATGAAAATCTCAAATTCATCATATCAGAAAATTAGAATATTACTGAAGACCAATAAAAACAAAGGATTTATAGAAATGTTGGCCAACTGAAAAGTATGAACATGAAAAGTATGAGCATGTACAGCACTCAGTATTTAGTTGGGCCTCCTTTGGCCTGTATTACTGCAGCAATGCGGCGTGGCATGGAGTCGATCAGTCTGTGGCACTGCTCAGGTGTTATGATAGCCCAGGTTGCTCTAATAGTGGCTTTTAGCTCTTCTGAATTGTTGGGTCTGGTGTATTGCATCTTCTTCTTCACAATACCCCATAGATTTTCTATGGGGTTAAGGTCAGGAGAGTTTGCTGGCCAATTAAGAACAGGGATACCATGGTCCTTCAACCAGGTACTGGTAGCTTTGGCACTGTGTGCAGGTGCCAAGTCCTGTTGGAAAATGAAATCTGCATCTCCAAAAAGTTGGTCAGCTGCAGGAAGCATGAAGTGCTCTAAAACTTCCTGGTATGTGGCTGCGTTGACCCTGGACCTCAGAAAACACAATGGACCAACACCAGCAGATGACATGGCACCCCAAACCATCACTGACTGTGGAAACTTTACACTGGACTTCAAGCAACGTGGATGAAGTGCCTCTCTTCTTTTCCTCCAGACTCTGGGACCTTGATTTCCAAAGGAAATGCAAAATTTACTTTCATCAGAGAACATGACTTTGGACCACTCACCAGCAGTCCAGTCCTGTTTCTCTTTAGACGCTTCTGACGCTGTCTGTGGTTCAAGAGTGGCTTTGACACAAGGAATGCGACAGCAGAAACCCATGTCTTTCATACGTCTGTGTGTGGTGGTTCTTGAAGCACTCACTCAAGCTGCAGTCCACTCTTTGTGAATCTCCCCCACATTTTTGAATGGGTTTTGTTTCACAATCCTCTCCAGGGTGTGGTTATCTCTCTTGCTTGTACACTTTTTTCGACCACATCTTTTCCTTCCCTTCGCCTCTCTATTAATGTGCTTGGACACTGAGCTCTGTGAACAGCCAGCCTCTTTAGCGATGACCTTTTGTGTCTTGCCCTCCTTGTGCAAGGTGTCGATGGTCGTCTTTTGGACAACTGTCAAGTCAGCAGTCTTCCCCATGATTGTGTAGCCTATAGAACTAGACTGAAAGACCATTTAAAGGCTTTTGCAGGTGGTTTGAGTTAATTAGCTGATTAGAGTGTGGCACCAGGGGCCATCAATTTTGAACCTTTTCACAATATTCTAATTTTCTGATATGATGAATTTGAGATTTTCATTTGTTGTCATTTGTAATCATCAAAATTAAACAAAATAAACATCTGAAATATATGAGTTTGTATGTAATGTATGAATATAATATACAAGTTTCACTTTTTATATGGAATTACTGAAATCAATCTACTTTTTCATGATATTCTAATTTTATGACCAGCACCTGTATTTCATTAGTCTGTGTAGGGTATAGATTTCATGTAGACTTAAGATAATAAATATACCCATTATTTTTTCTACATCGTTGTGACGTTTTGGTGAGCTGCTTTGCTTTGCAATCGCTAGTTTGTTGGCTCTGCGCTGCCGTAGCGCAAAGATGTCTGCCTCCATGGCTGCGAGACCCGCTCCTTTGTAATTATAAATAACGAATTCTAAGGCAACGCAAATATTAAGGTTAAGAGGCTGAGCTCGTAGATGATGATAAATAACATAGTTATGTATAATATATTACATTTCTGACTGTATATCCCTGTAATTATTACACACTGTAGCTTTAATCAGTTTGGATAAGAAGTAGTTTAGGCCTCCTCAGAGCTACACTTAACCATGCCTCTGATGTCCATCCAAAGCATCTCTTCTATAACCTTTCACATAAGTTGGGCTAAAAAGGTATTTGAAATAAAAAGATACCAAGAGAAAAAAAGATCTACTGTACCAGGTCCCATCACATTTTTCTGTCAGTCTTAAACTTTTACTGTATTTCCTTTCTACATACCCATTTTCTTCTCTTTTTTTAGCTAACTGTTTGGGTACACCCAGTATTCGAGTTGAGGGGGGATGGCATCACCCTTCTTAAAAAAACTTAAAAATCATCCCCCCCATGCCATCCCCTGGGACATTTGGTCACTGAATGTGTAAATTTCTATTATATATGAACAGTAATGGCAATAATATTGCCATTTCAGTATTGGCAGGCTGTGCGCTTACGAGTAGGGCACAGCCTGCGCTGTTCTGATCTGCACCAAGACCGAGCAGCAAGACACGAGAGAGAAATTATGTATTTACAATTAAGCAAGTTTCTCCACAGAATTAGGGTGAGCAGACATCCTCTTTTTCCCGGACATGTCCTACTTTTCATACCTAAAAAAATGTCCGGGGGGGGATTTCAAATTAGTCCTGGATTTTCGTCTACACAGTCTTGGATGTTGTTGAAACACGCCAAGCACTGGAACCGATCCGTCAGCTCCGGGGCTGGTCGCTCCTGAACCCGACCTGACACCAGTGGCACCTTGCTGCCGCTGTTGGGTCGATGACAACATATTGTCTGTCACCAGGTCGGGTTTGGGTCTCTGTCGGGCCTCGTACCCGAGTTGGTTCGAATGCCTCCCCCTACCCCTGCCCACTGCGCCGCCAAAGTTCTCGCGAGTTCTCAAATAGGCTCCCCTTGTGCTTTCGCGGGAAATTGCTATGTGTCCCTTGAAATTCCAGACTGATGGCCATGAAGTGGTTCACGACCAGACCCAAGCGACATTTGATGTTTGTGGTTGCAGAAGTATAATCTGCCCTTAATTCTCGGCACAACAGAAGAAACTCAGAGAGAATCGAAGCACGGGCGGATTTAGGAAATTCCTGGGCCCTAGGGAAAGACAGGCATGGGGCCGTCTGAATTGAGAAGACAACTCATAACACAGACCCATTATAGAGATACAGGAATTTTAATAGAATAGACAAACATCATTGACAAAATTTTTAATGCCCTTAATGATGTTTTATATTTTTATATTATGTCTAGGGAAAAATAACAATTCAAGATATCTTTAATCACATTTTGGAGAGTCAAAATGCATTTTGAGATATCTCAAATGACTCATCTGATTTGTCATTTAAAATGTCACACATCAGGAATTATTATCAAGATATTTCAGTTAATGAACTAGTCAAAACTATATTTTTTTATATCAGAATTATGCAATATCCCCCTAGTGCTGTCAATGAGCTGTCCTGACAGTTGCCTGCTGAAATCTGCATGGCTGCAATGGTGCTGGCACTTCTTGACAAAGTTGTTTCAAAATCCCACAATATGGAAAGAACTCAGCAGTACGGAATGTGCGGAGAACAAGAACGTTTTGAACCCTAAGACCCAATTCAACTTAATTTTAAGATTTTCTCATAGATTTAAACACTTTTTTTGTCAAAATGTAAATCTTTTCTTCAATATCTTCTCTTCTCTGCTCTTCTCATCCTTTCACTAGTGTTGCCAACTCCCCAGCAAGAAAGGTCGCTATTGGCTGGCATAAAAGGTGCTGTAAGGCGCTAGATAATATCTGTCATCAATGTGTGGTAAATAGCTTAGTTAGATGGACCTGTTAGAATAGTTTTAACTCATTCATTGCCAGCATGTAGTCTAGCTTACTTTAAATTAGCCAATAGAAGCAATACTGATTTTCTGATACACAGTCGTTTTTATAAAATAAATACTCTAAATGAATATTTGAAAGGTGAGTAAAATTGTTATATCTTATATAGACTTATTTCATTTTCAGGCTAATTCTAATGTATTTGAATTTGTTAGCATTTTTTTTTTCACATTTTTTACTTGAAAGGATTCAGATTAATTTGCAATGTTTTGTGAGGTTTTGTTCCAAATCGTAATAGATTCATTGCCAAAAGATTCTCAAAAGTAAAATCAAAGTACTGGCCTATCATGACTATCAAGCTGATCTCAGTGGGAAATTAGTCCCTAACTATGTAGGGGCAGTAGTAGTCATGCCAGTCCATGGACTGAATGCAGTTCTACTGTAAGGTGCCTTGGTCAAGGTCAATGACCGTTGTACCTGACATGTAAAAACCATGCCAATCATATTGCTTTAGGTTAATAGAATATGTTAGTTAGGCTATGTATACATCCAAAAATAAATAAATAAATAAAATATCCACCATCC